>NW_024539348.1:0-121808 GCF_016758775.1 Suillus clintonianus
CTCGCACCCAGCAGGATCAGTACGCTATCACTATAGCGGACTTCTACGATTTCTCCCACATCGGGCCCAAGACTCACTCAATCCCCGTGTACATGCTGATATTATGGTCCTGGCTAATGAGGAGAGCCAGCCTGGTGAGCTTGCACCACATCCGTACTGGTATGCACGTATTGTGGGGATCTTTCACGTCTATGTGAGATATCTTGGTGCTCAGTCTCGTAGTCGAACATCACAGCGCATCGATTTTCTTTGGGTGCGTTGGTTTTGCCAGGACTCAAACCACAACTCTGGTTGGGCAGCACGACGGCTGCATCGGATTGGGTTCTTTGATGCACACGAAGTAGGTGCAGAAGCGTTTGGGTTCATTGACCCACAGCATGTCATACGGGCTGTCCACCTAATCCCAGCATACAGCAAGCGCTATACATACTCACTACTTCCTCCGTCAATCGCCCGACAGCCACGCGACCTTGATGCAGACTTTAATTGGTATTATGTCAATCAGTGCGAGGTTTTCTTTAATATACATTCTTGGTGCTCACCACGCTTTAGATTTGTAGACCGCGATATGTTTATGCGGTTCCGTGGTGGTGGTGTCGGACACAAGACCACTCGAGAGGCAACACGAAGTTTTTACGAGGACCGAGATCCCCTCGACTCAGTACCTTTCAAGAAGGAAAGCGAACGTACTGGGATGTTCTACATGCCAGGATCGCCCATGAATGAGGACGACACTTCCTATCACAGTGCCGGTCTGGACACAGACGAAGATATGCGAAGCCATTCTACTGGCAGCGCCTCCGCTGATATGGGTGATGATGAAGAGGCCGCTGGCCAAGGTGATGCCAATGAAGGTGAGGAGGATGGGCCTGAATATGTGGAAGAGTTGGAGGATCGTCGGTCACTGGAGCCTGTGGATCAGCTCGATGGAGGAGAAGATTCAGACGACGAAGCTGATGAAGATGCAGGCTCGGAATTAGAGGACGAGTGTAGCGAGTTCGGTTATGGAGATCTGGAGGAGCGCATAATAGAGGATGATGGGGAGGACAGCAATGAAGATGACGGTGACAATGATAGCGAGATTGATCTTGGTGCCGAGGATGGGGAGGGCGCTGCAGAAAACGAGGAAGACTATGATGACTATGGAGAGTATTAAAATGTACCATGATAGCTAAATTTTTCATTACATGATACTCTGCGGCACATCCGTCACTACGAAATCTTGTATAAACGCTTATCTTGCCTCTGCAAGCAATTTGCGAGTCTTGCAATGCCTGGTGTGACGGCTGTAAGGCTTGTAGCCATATTTGGAACCCTACGCCAGGTTTACGGTATCTGCCGAGGCCCTGTCAGCTTTCGCCACTTTTGCTGATGAACTTGTGCTGTTTTCTATCGTGCAGATCTCGACATGAAAGCAATTCGTGATGTTAACAGGGGTACTTATACGTCAAGGTCAGTGTCGGCGTTCCCGCTAGATACACTATCCTCATCATCACTCGCAAGCCACTGTTTACAGTCATCACACAACGACTTGCAGCATGACGGGCAAAGCCGCTGCGAGCACCCCGCACACGCAAAGGACGGGTACGATACGCAGCGATCGCATACCTTCGCCTGACAGCTCCCGCATGACGCGACGAATTTAGGAAATTCCGTTATCATCTCGTCATTCACTTCCGACTCTTCTTCGGCACAGTCATAGCAGAGGTTCGTGCGGTGGCACTCTTGGCATTCGTCGATATATGAGCAAGAGCAACAGAACGGCCGGTTACAGCGTGGACAGCGAATGAAGACCTCTGGGTTATGCTCAGCACAGAGGTCGCATGCCCACACTTCCTGACACAGACACGTCATTCCACCGCTTGCGCACTCCGGGCAGATCGTATGTGACCAACATAGTGTGCTGTTGCAGCTCCGCCAGCCGGGTAGCTGGCATTCCATACAGGAACCGCGCCTTGGAGAATGGATACGTGCGGATTGGGCGTATGCAACGATCAGGTCAGGAAATACGGACTTGCTGCCGGGTATGCGAGGAATGGGCTGGATGCCGATGGGATGACCGCTACACGATGACATATCCCTCGTACAGCACCATGAATTGCACCCAGGACACCTTTCTAGCTCCAACTTGGACCCCTGCTCCTCAAGGCATGGAAAACACCACACCTCTTTTTGATGTCTACTGCACCGCGCCAGTGGGGGTTCAGAAGATCCCGGGCAGTCATCTGACTCGCACGATGCAACCTGACAGTTGTTGCAGTGGATAAGATTGGATTCGCATATAGAACACCGCGGAGAGCCTGGTCGTAAACAGGCGATGTCTATGTCACTAACCACCTCTTGCTGTAAAAGGCGTTTATGGTATTTCTGCAGCAATTAATTCGCACTTTGACAATGGATGGATATGATCAGTCCTTACCTCCGCTTGCAGCTGCTTCCATATCCTACGGGCAAGGTCACACTCCTCCACTGGGTTCAACCCACGACAGGAGGTGGACCTCGCGACTACGAATTCATAGATGTCCGTCATGACCGGCGTAAGCTCGCATGGGATGGGGATGCACATGTTTTGCACCATGTCTTCGATCTGCAGGTCACGGAATACGACAGCAAAGTGCGTAGCAATTTGTGCAGAGAGACGGAAATGGATGACAAGACTTGATAGGTCAGGAGGCCCTGGCTTTTCTTGTGGCACTGCGTATCCGAGGGTCGCGATGTGTCTTCCTTCGTCAACTGCGGAGGGCTCATTTGGTGAGTCCAACATGCGGTAGACGGTTTTCATGACCCGGAATATGTTCATGCGCATTGGATGGTCATAGTCTTTCTCGCATGGTGAGATGATTGTCCAGGTAGGCATGCAGAGCAGGTGGATAGTGGGTGTGGAAGCAGAACCAGAGCCAGAACCACACGCTGCCACGCATATCAATAGGCGTCTGATCAGTGTAATTTCCTTTCCTAGCAACACGTCTGGTGCCAGGGAGAAAGTTAATGAAAGTGTGAGGTTACGTTTGAACACTCGAGTGGTGAGCCACCAATTCTTGCATTGAACAGGAGGATCTACCGATATGCTATATGTATGGTCCAGACTTGCTAAACAATGTTCCACGATACCTGCTGGACAGGCTGTTCTGGCGAAGCATTGCGCCGATTCGGACGATCATCTGGGCCGGAGCTTGTAAGTAGAGGCGAGTCGCAATATCAACGCGCGATAGGATTCCACGCATCTTGTAGAAGGAGAGCATAAATTTCTCCACGACGTGATTGCCAGGGCCCAGGCATTCGCCATGCGAGTGACGAAGAGTGCCGAAGTTTGCCCGACTCACACCTGTCACCCACATCCAAACAACTACCCCTGAGAAACCAACAGACAATCTCAGTACCTAATCATGCCAATAATATATACAGCAAGATGTCAGAATAATAACAGAGAGATCAGTAACAGAATGTGTTTTTGACCACCCTTTAAAGCTGGCCATCACATCCCCACGAGTGCCATAGCTACCACTCCCGCGCCCAAGCTCGCCAACGCCAGCACCTGTTTCCAGACCCCGCTACGCCACAGAATGGGGTCCATTACGAAGTCTCCCGCAAGCATCTCGACACACGCGGCGTACATCAACATACCTGCCGATATTGCAGACATGATTCCTTGAATGAGAAGCATATCCACTGTCAAAAGGTAAAGCTGCGTCAGAACAAGGAATAAGGAGATGGAATGTTGCAGTTGTACGTACCAACATCGTGGCCCCGCCTGAATGACAGCAGACCGATTACAATGCCTGCAGGGTTAGTGACTGCAAAAAGCACGATAAGAGTAGATCGTAAAATGGCCATATATTTATTGATTCCATCGCCTGACGAAGGAAGAGATGCTATCCGAATGCCGAGCGACAGCCCCTCAAAAAGTTGGTGAAAAATAATAGCCACGAGAAGTGAGGCTGCAATAAAATTTGGACTCAATGTCAATCAAACCATAAAATAAAACCACGCACCGAACTCGGAGCCCTGAGTGATTGCTAATGTTAGACCTATGACAACGGAATGGATCATGATCCCTAATTGCAGAACCTAGAAAGCGAATAAGCCCCACGAGGGCTTTAAGCAAGAGTGTTACTCACGAGAATACCAACAATCTGCCTCTTTTTTCCGACTTTAACCTCTTCTGGTTCGTCCTCCAGCCGTCCATCAGCAATAACAGAGTCGAGCGTATGTGAATGCCCGTGCTCGGGATGAAGCCCCCGAACATGCACGTGTGCGGAGCCTGCCGCAGTACCCTGTTCGAATTCTTCTGGGCCGTATGATGACGATAGCTTGAGTCCACGTTCATGGTGCGTATCATGGGAGCACCTAGATTCATGTCTATGATGTCCTTCGAAGAAGTAGGAATCGTGCCTATGCGGCTGATTTGTAGATCCGTACGAGAACGATCGCGTACGTCGTGGGCTTTGTGAGGAATAAGAATGTACGAGATGCGAGCGCTCAGATTGGGAAGCGTGGCTTTCTAGTGGCTTAGGCGTATCTCCGCGACGGGTAGGTGTCGCGGAGATAGGTGTCGACGCAATTATCGGGGTAGTTGATTCTGGAGATGAAAGGGGCGAACTGTATGACTGAAGTCGGTCCACGTATGAAGTGGATACATCTGACAGCTTATTAGTAAGGGCTCATTTTTGTAGCGGCGCAGGCGGACACGCACATTCAATCAAGAATATGGACAAAAGCGAGGTTAGTCTGTATAACAATTAAATCTGTGATAGAGAGGACGCAAGAAATACGGGTGACGCACACAATGAGACCAGTAAAATCCCCTATCCTCGAGCGAGAGCGTAGAATTGGATTACTCAAAGCCTCGAAGGATTCTTGAAGGAGATGAACGAACGCTGTGGACAGGATGACACCTATTATTGTTTAAAACGTCAGAAATAGGGAGGCTGTGATCCGAACAGCTCACCTGTTCCAAAGTGTTTTCCAATGAAAAACACGATGCGAGGAATTTTAAGAAACGTGAGGCGCTTTGAGAGCAAAGGAAATGATGATGCTAGTAATAAGCAGTCATTAGTATCACAATAGAAGGGTACTATTTAGGAGGATACCCGGGCCAATGACGAACCGAAAAGAGAGACAACAAATATAATGCACATCGCACTGATGCGGGAACGTATGAGTTCTACAGAATACATATCTCCAAGTGACGCGTCGTCTGCATACACAGTGACAGAGATAGTCAGTATGGTGGAGCGCCTAGTAGACCTGTTGGGCGCACCATAATGCCCGATTGGCTGATCGCCAAATTCTAATTCTGCAGTGATAGTGGTCCCCATGTTGCGAAGTCGTCGTGGAGCGCCGTGGTCTGCACTTTCAACGCCTAGAGATTTAAGTAGGTCAGAGAGGTGGCAGTGATATGGCAAGGTTCAACCCAAAGGCCATCTTCTATCCCAATTTCAAACAACTTGGCTTACTTTGGGGACCTCACCAGTCATCGACGTTGTAATAATATTACGTCATACGGCACTGCAACCAAGCCAGGCAGCCTTGAGCTCTCCTGTGAAGTACAGCACTCAAGCGGTCCACAAGCCATGGCCGGTCTGACCTTTAATATATGGAGGATATGAATTCAGCTCGCTTGAGCTGAAGAAGCCCAGAAGCACTTTTCGAGCGCTTTTCAACCACTCGGTCCGATGTCATTCTAATTATTAATCTGACAAGACATGTGAGAGTATATCAGGACAACCCTTGACGAGCCCCGTCGGACGTCGGGCGATGCTTAAAAATGTTCTTCCTAGCTTGATTGTAGCAATACAATTTAGAAATCAATGCATGAGACAGCGTCCAATTGCTAGTACAATATCTCTTTCTTTCCTGACATTATTCAAGGTGCAGCCCTCAAAGCTTGCTCAAAGTCCGCGATGATATCATTGATATGTTCAATGCCTACGGACACCTGCCCAAATAATCAGTCAGAAAATATCCACATCAGAAACCTCACGCACCCGGATGAGATCATGCGTGACTCCCGAAGCCAGCTGCTCCTCATCACTGAGCTGTTGGTGCGTCGTCGTTGCAGGGTGGATGACAAGCGTCTTGGCGTCACCAACGTTTGCAAGCTGACTAGCCAGCTTCAGGCTGTCGACAACCTTGCTTGCCACACTAACGTCACCCTTGATGCCGAAGCTGAGGACACCACCAAATGCGTTTGGACGGAGAAGCTGCTTCGCCTTCTGATGATAGGAGTGACTTTCTAGACCGAGGAAGGAGACCCATGCGATCTTCTCGTGTTTTTCCAGCCACCTAAGAACAATTAGAATGTTCTACATGTATGTAGTGCCGAATAACTCACTGAGCAAGCGCCAAAGCGTTTTCGGAGTGCCTCTGAGCCCTCAAGCTGAGCGTCTCAAGACCCTGAAGGAGCAAGAACGCGGCGAATGGGTTCAGGGCCGGACCCAGGTCACGGAGTAACTCTACGCGAAGCTTGATAGCGAAAGCGAGAGCACCGAATGTGTCGTGAAAGATCATGCCATGGTATCCCTCAGAGGGAGAAGTGAACGACGGGAACTTGCCGGAGCGTGCCCAGTTGAACTTGCCTGAATAGAATATAAGACAAGCAGATAGAAAGTGGTCGTGGGGTGAACACACCTGAATCGATGACAACACCTGCAATCGTCGTTCCATGACCTCCAATCCACTTGGTTGCGCTGTGTACTAATGACCACACTGATGAGCTGCGGATCGCCCACATAAGGGATCTGCTCACCAACAATGTCTGCGCCCAACTCGATGGGTTTGATGAGGTATCCTCCCATCCCGAAGGTGTTGTCTACGATCAAGGGGATGCCATGATCATGCGCGACCTGTGCAGTTTACATACATGAGCAGCGTTCCATTGATAGTGATCGGTACGCGCACTTTCGCCAGCTCAGGAATGGGCGCAACGTTGTACTTTGGGTTACCGATGCTCTCGACGTAAATTGCCTTCGTGTTCTCATCGATTGCTGCTCTGAAAAGCTCCGGATCATCGCCATTCACGAACTTCACTCCGATACCAAATTTCTTGAAGGTCACTGCACGCCGCATGAGCTCCAGTGCTGATGACAAAGTGAAAAACGAACCTTTGAATTGGTTGTATGTCTTCAAGCGACGTCATGGATTAGAAAAATCTCAAATTCTTCAAAATTATACACCTACCCCTCCGTAGAGATAAGATCTATTGTTAAGACGTCAGTTGGGGTTCTGGACCTGAAAGTCTGGGCCTTACGTTGAAATGATGTTGTCGCCTGCACTGGCTATCGTGGAAATCGCGAGGAATTGCGCAGATTGACCAGAAGCCGTTGCAACGGCCGCAACGCCACCTTCAAGGGCAGCGATTCGATTCTCGAATACATCCTACGTGAATGGAAATGATTTGGCTGTACAGGAGCATCGATGAAAGAATCACGGACGACAGTGGGGTTTCCAATACGAGAATATATGTGTCCAAAAGCCCTGTATGATGTTCCATTAAGTTCAATCGCTTGTTATCCTCAGTGAAACTGACTTCAGGCCGAAAAGCTCTGCGCCATGCTGAAGCTACGATAAGCCCCTAAATCAAATCATTGTAGAAGGTGACGAACGTTAGAGTCGTTGAAGACGAAGCTCGTGGATGAGTAAATGGGAACTGCGCGAGCATTGGTGGTAGGATCAACAACCTGACCAGCGTGCAGCTGCAGCGTCTCGAATTCCTGAGGCCTTCGACCAAAAGTTATCACCAAAGATCTTGAAATGAGCCATGACACTCACTTGTTGGCTTGAGCCATCGGAAATCAATGATGGAAAGAGAGATAAACGGTTATCTGAGTGTGGGCTCCGATTGTCCTGCTATAAATATGATACTCAAGGTTCTGTCTCCTGAGTAGCTGAGTGGTAGTAGCAGATAGACATGGCGATCAATCACGCGAGTATTACTACCAATTGTGATCACGAGTCCAAGCCCCACTGCCTTCTTAATCGATGCTCACATGGGAGCGGAACAATGGAGGAAGAAATCCTGGACAGCTGTGAGAGAGATTTGTTGTTTATCGGAATCACTGGAGCTACACAGTGGAATATTCAGACACTATTAAGAACTGATTGACTATGAATAGTTCTGATCAGCCAGTGCAAGGTCAATACTGCCCATAGTTGACTTACAATTACTATGTACTAGTACATACTGCACATCTCCCACTAGGATGACCATTGAGGGAGAACCATAGCGAGAATGGGGTATTAGCCGCTCTAGACCTATTTGAACAACCGCTGAGTTGAACGCGTGTTGACGGTATATGGCTTGGGCATAGCAATCGTGAGTGCATGGTCACCGTTGCCCCATTGGGTCGCATTGTCACTTACGATGGAGGCACATGAGCGAAACAGTTAACTTCCGTCCGCCCTTGATTGTAAGTAGGCCTCCGCATCCACGTTGGTGTGGCACACACGGGATGCCTCAGGCTATTACCCACTTCGATGCGGTATAAAAGGAAGGCAGCATGGAGATAAAGACTGAGTATGCATAACTCAGCTGTCAGCGCTAATGCCCGAGTCCATGCCCGCATGCCTCTTCAGTTACGTATAAGCTCCCTTCAGTGCTACTTAGAAGCTTCCAGCATCGTCGCCTCCGCGTTACAGTCGTTTGCATAATGATTTAGACAAACCGAGCGACTTCATACCATATTTGTTTCTATTTAGCAGGAACCAAAGTGTACCATTAAGCACATGTGCTTTAGTCCCATATAGAAACGTGAGTACGAACTTTGAAGTCCTGCTACGTGGTGCGTATTGCGCAGTACTGCGGCGCCGTTCTGCTCATTCATGATAGGTTGTCGGACGGCCTTGGAGCCTATCCGTAGGCACAAACCTCGCTGACTCGGACTATGGTGAAGGACACGCTAGCCTCAGTTTGGCAGAACCAGCAGAGCCGTTGTAGTTGCTGTCGTCGTCAACAGCCGCAGACTAAGTGCTGGTCTGCAGTGGTTCACCACTGCTAGCCTTCAATTTTTTCATCATTTGTTGTCAACTAGGTTATAGGTGGAGCTCGAGGAACATACTGGTTATTCCTTCTATTAAGGTCACTAATTACACCCTCACATAAACCAGTATATTCTCAACTGCTGCTCAGCATCCCTCTCCATTCAATCATGGTCAACGCAATTCCTCCCAATCCAATCCTTGTTGCACCATCCCTTGCTGAGATTCTGGCACGTCTCTTTCTCACTCCAGCACACCCTCCATCGATCCTCGCACCAGTCTGTCGACCAAATGCCGGTCCAGGGCCAGCTGCTGAACTGCACAAGACACTCGGGATAACCATGAGTGCAGCCACGGACCTCGTATAGCATTGGTGTTCAGAACTGGTGATAGTAACATGTTTACTAGCGTTTCTCTCACGTTTACATACCACTCATTTACCTCCTGCACAGGAAGTACAGCGATCAAGGGGCCGTGAGCCACGGCCTTTGATGTTTGGAAGATAATACTACAAATCCAGCTCGTTTGAGCCCCGCTTGGAGGAATTACCTAAAGGAAAAGCTGAAGAAGTCAAGAAGCATATTTGAGCACTTTTCGGCCACTTGGACGTTCTAATCATGAATCCGGCGGACGTAAGAGCCGATAAGTGCAAGAAAGTCCTTAACTTCGGGCGATGCTTAAAAGTGCGCTTTCGTATGGAAATTTTTAGTGATCGCGTCCAACTGCTAAATTATAACCGCCTTTCCTTTTGAAAACCAAGGTGCAGCCTTCAAAGCCTGGTCAAACTCCACGATAATGTCATTGATACGTTCAATGTCCACTGACACCTGCCAAAATAATCAGCCAGAAATCCTTTCCATCAGAAACCTCACATCTGGTTGAGATCAGGGGTGTGACCCCTGAAGATAGCCGTTGGTGCATCGTCATCACAGGATTGATGGCAAGGGTCTTGGCATCACCGAAGTTTGAAAGCTGGTTGGCCAGTTTTAGGCTCTCGACAACCGTGCTTGCCGCCAGGCACATCAGAGCGAACCTGATTTCCTCGAGGAGGTATATAAGATTGCGAAAGAGGAGCCCGATGTGTTGGGCCACGTTCCAGAGATGGTCTGGTTTTACAAGTTTGACGGAACATCCACGACGATAATCAGAAGGGCGCCAGGATTTGATAATGCCGAACTAGGTCACCGTGTCATACACATTATCGTATTCAAAAAGCTTACCCCAATTACGACGCTGGAGAAAAAGGAGTTCCTCGTCGCATGGTGGGACGTTGTCAAGTGTAAGTGTTCTGTCCTTCTCATGTTCTTTTTCATCCGCTCACTACTTAGACAGGTCATCGCGCCCTCTGGAGGAGAGGCGTGCATTACCGTGACGTCAGCCCCAACAATCTCATGGGGTACCGCTTAGATGGTCGTTTTATCAGCGTCTTCAATGATTTCGACTTGGCGTCGATTATACAATTGTCATCGTCGATTAAACAACGCCCCAAAGGCTTCGAGCGCACAGGGACGGTCCCGTTCATGTCCTTAGACCTTCTCACAGAAGAAGCTATCGCAGGCGAAGTCGAGCACGTGTACCGGCATGATGCTGAATCGTTCATCTGGGTCCTCACCTGGATCTGTCTTCGATATGAAGAGGGCAAGCTCCTCCGCAAAGGCAGACCACTGGATGAGTGGTTGACCGTGGATGCCATAGCTTGTCATAAGGAAAAAACGAGCTTTATATCAAAGCTGCGTCGCAAGCGTCCAACGCGATCGCACAAAAACAACTTCGACGTTGTCATACGTGGCTTGGCGGTGGTTCACAAATATTTAGGCCCATTGGAGATCGTTCCAACGGATGATGAAGTTGTGTTCAAGGCAATGCTCCAGGACAATGTGCCGGCGGATGTGCGTGAAGGCAATGTTTTGCCTGGACAGTAGTAGATAGTATACTTGCAGTTCAGGCAGAGTGCCTCCGAAATGTGATGTTACATACTATTTTGTTGACCGAACACTCGGGGATTCTCAATACCCACATGACATGGAATTCTATGTATCATCCATCCCCCGATTTTTGCCTAGACTGCCCATCTGCATATCTATAGCACTGATGACTTACACTGTTTGCTTGGGTTTGCGTATAGTTTTCAATGCCCACTTTTCCGTTCCGCAACCTCATGTCCATTACAGCTATTTGCATAATACTACGGCCGGCGGTAATTTCCAAAAAAAGAATGCATTCATTTTTGAAAAAGTAGTGCTACAAAGATTGATTTTTATCTCAACAACGAAGCAAGCTATTGACATGGTCCAAGCAACAAAACTGATCAGAAAAATCTGGCGCAGATGACCAGCGAAAAAACTAAGCGTTTCGGCGAAGTTGGTGATCACCTGCCCTCTGAGCCAGTAGAACTCAAGTAGAACTACAAAGATTGATTTTTATTTCAGTAACGAAGCAAGATATTGAGAAGTGGTAAGACACAAACTTGATCAGAAAACTCAGGCGCAGGCGACTGCAGAAAGGATGGAGTGATTTGGTGAAGCGGACACTTGCCTCGTGTCTACTTCAGATGGCTGTTTTGCTTGCTCCAGTGTATGCAATGATTTTTGATGTGTTAAGGAGTGGTAGCATTCGGGCGATAATATTGCATACATCTTGTGAAAATGTTCGATATCTGAGTCGTAAAAAGTGGCAGTGGCTGTACACAAATGGACAATATACCCAACTTCGCCGAAACGCTTAGTTTTTTCGCTGGTCATCTGCGCCAGATTTTTCTGATCAGTTTTGTTGCTTGGACCATGTCAATAGCTTGCTTCGTTGTTGAGATAAAAATCAATCTTTGTAGCACTACTTTTTCAAAAATGAATGCATTCTTTTTTTGGAAATTACCGCCGGCCGTAGTATTATGCAAATAGCTGTAATTTTGACGCCAGTGTACCAAAGACACTTTTCCATAAGTCTGCCTTCTACGCCGAGCTCAAGTCCACGCCGCAAGCAGTTGGCTCCGCCGTTGTCAGTGAATATTTCAGTACTCTGTGCTCACACATCCTTGAACCAGGGCACGGAGATGAAGGGCCACTCCCCAGAGATGGTCTGGTTCCATAAGTTTGAAGGAACATCCACGACGAAAATCAGAAGGGCACCAAGGCTTAACGACGCAGAACGGGACAGCTGTAATTTGTTATACATTATCACATTGAGAAAACTTCTCCCGATCACGACGCTGACCGGAAACGAGTTCCTTGCCGCATGGTGGCAAATTGTAATTTGTACTTCTCTCCCTCTCGCAGTGCTCTTTATCATCCACTCACTCATTCGACAGGTCATCGGGCCCTCTGGAAGAGGGGCGTGCGCCACCACGACACCAACCCCAGCAATTTCATGGGATACCACTCAGGTGGTCGATTTATTGGCGTCTTCAATGACTTCGACTTGTCATCGATTAAACGAGATGGTCCAGGCTTCGAGCGCACAGTAATGTTGCCATTCATGGCGTTAGAGCTTCTCGCAGATGCTATCACAGGCGAAGTCGAGCACGTGTACCAGCATGTTGCTGAATCGTTCATCTGGGTCCTCACCTGGATCTGTCTTCGGTATGAAGGTGGAAAGCTCCTCAGCAAGAGACCACTGGATGACTGGCTGATAGCGGATGCCAATGCATGCCATGACACAAAAATGAGCTTTATAGCAAGGCTGCGTCGGATGCGTCCACCGCGATCGCACAAAGAGAACTTCAACGTTGCTATGCATGGCTTAGCGGTGGTTTACAAATATATATTCCCATTCGAGACCGTTCCAACGGACGATGAAGTGGTGTTCCAAACATGGCTCCAGGAACATATGCCGGCGGATGTGCGCGAAGGCAATATCTTGTCTGCACAGTAGGGTAAGTATACTTGCAGTTGAACGTTGAGGTAGCGTGCGTCCGAGATGTGATTTCACGTACTATTTTGCAGAACGAATAACAAGTGTTGTTCAAGTCCTCTTGTATCGTACACCAACCACACAGGAGCTTCTGTATGTTTCTAATTGGGCCATGGCCAGGTACTGTCGTGAGCAGAACTACTTGAGGTCAGTTGTGCTGGCACAACCGGCAGAATGACTGGTTCTGCCAAGTGGCACAACTCTAGCGGTCGATTTGTCCTATCGACAACATCAACGACAACCCTAATGAAGACATCAACAACACATCGTCCCATCCATCATCCTCGCCGTTATGATCCACGACATTAACTTACCTTATCTATAGCAGCTTGGGGTACTATGGCCTGATCAACCCGCTCCGATTGGGCAAAATCAAATGCCCTTCCTCCAAGGACCTCTGCGTTGTTGATACTCACGAATTTTCCCAGATTCTCCTGTGCTCCGAGAGCAATGAATGCTTCGGCGACATTTTTAGCTGATATGGTCTCGGTACCTGCAAGGAGGTCGTCTACATTTTGTGGTTTGGCAGATGGAGCCCATGCAAAGTTGGCTTCCGGATCCTAGGGCAGGACTGGATGAAGCAACCAAGAAGTGCTATGTAAGAGAACTTGATCGCCCGGGCTTGCCGGCGAAGCTCGAGAGCAGCATATTTGCAGTGGCCGCTGGCGGATGATAATGATGGCCAGGCAGATTATGGACCTCTGATATTCTGGGACGAAGGATCAGCCGAGAGCGTCTGCGACTCTGTTTTCACATTTTTGAAGTTACACACATGTACATGCACATATGATTATGCACTAGTTCCTGGGTTCTGCCAAGTTCTGCCAGCCATTTTTCGCAGAGTTCTGCCCACAACAGTATGGCCAGGTGAAATTGGCGGTCGTGACGCGGCTTGTGTGACGCGGCGTTCACCATAGGCAAGCGCACTGGCGTTCGGCTCCACTCGTGATAGGTCCCTTGGAGGTCCTTGGAGGTCCGTGCCGATGATGATCTCGAAGGACGTGTGTCACGCTAGCAGTCCGTTGTCGTCAACAGCCGCAGACTAAGTCCATAAATGCTGTGTCCGTTATCGCCGGCGTCACTGCCTAGTTCACCACTAACCTTTCTAGAGAAGTCTAAGACCCCATCGTTACCGACCTAGTCAATTCATCATGTGCTGTCACCGTGGAGTCCCTGATTGCGGTCCCACATAAATACTATGTAGGTCAGGATCTTCGCCGCTCAGCATTCACTCATTCAATCATGGTCAACACAATTCCTCCTGCCAATCCAATCCCTGTCGCACCATCCCCAGCTGAGGTTCTGGCACGCCTTTTTCCTGCTCCAGCACTCCCTCCATCAGTCCTTGCACCAGCCCGCCTACCAAATGCCGGTCCAGGGCCAACTGCTGCACTGCTCAAGACACTGAAGGATAACCACGAGCGCAGCCATGTTTTCTTCAATTACTACAGTTTCCACAAGTATGTACTTACTGAATGACACCGCAGAGCAATCCTGACACTTCATCTAGCCATGCTGCCCACCACTTGCTAGCAATTTGGGCCCTCGGAGCATCTGGTCCATTGATAACAGCTGCATATGAGGACACTCACCTCGACCATATGCGTGATGCTTTCCAGGCACCCGACCGTGTCGTCATCTCAGATGACAACTTCCATGACTACCTCGGGGACGAAAAGTAAGCCTGAACACTTCCTATATCCAGTCGAAATAACTCATAAACGCGATCCAGCTATTACAATGCTTACTTGGATTATTTCCACAAAGTAGTTCTCGCCCCAGGCGCTACCATCTCAAGCACCCTTGAAAAGTACATTTTTTCTTCAGAGTACAATATCAACACCTCTCTCGCACTGGGCAAACAGCAGCCTGAAATGCTTAACCGCTTCGTCGAAATCCTCATCCACCCCCTCATTCACGCTGGCTATGGCGCAGAGTTCGGACTTCCAGGCATGCTGGCTGAGGGTCTCGCACAGGCGAGCGTTCATCCCGCACGGGCAACCGTCCTTGTCTCCCGTTTACTTTTCCCCGGAAACCCGGACTCTCAGTACAGGCCCAAATCGCACGTGCACGCACTCACGATCCTCTCGCAGATGCTCACCGATAACCGTTTCTGGACGCGTATCCTTGAGAAGCATGAATTCGAGGCGATGCTCGTGTCGCACGGCGAACTCATCAACTCGTACGCAGAGATGTGGACGTGCGAGATCAACAGCCAGGATGATTTCAACCGCCACCTTGAGGAGCTCATATGGGCAAGCACTTTGATGTACGGCGTCGGCAGCTGGGGCGGCGAGAGCGAGGAGTATCGTGCAGACTTCTTCACTATGCACATCGTCACCTCATGTCTCTTCCTCCCGTCTCTTTGCGCTCATTTATCATACAAAAGCCAGTCTCTCCTCTTGCGTGCGCACTTCCTCGCGGGCATCACCTGGTGGCTCGTACGTGGACGCCCCGCGCTTCCCCTGCGCAAGTTCTTCGCCGCACCGCTTGCGCCCCTTCCATCCCCAGCGCACTTTAAGTACGCAACGACGCTCCCTGGCGTTCTGCCCCAGCCAGCAGCATCTGCACTACTCGGCGGAGACAGCCCGCACGTGGTCACGCCCAATGTGTGGTATCCCGTCCTACAGAATGCGATCGTGCACCCGAATGAGCATCTGTGCAAGTGCCAGCGTGCGCTCGCGCACTTTGCCATACTGTACGGACACCGCGAGGCCGGTTTCATGTCGGAGGTTCTGTCCTCAAGTCCAGCAATCAGCTATCCTGACACACCATTATTGCCTGGTGGCCTTGAACTCGCAGAGGGCGAGGGCAAAGCGCTCGAGGCGCCCGAGTGGGAGTTCCTTGACGGGAGCGTGTTCTTGCGCGCAGCTTGGTTGACGGGTGCCGCGTTAGGATGGGTGAGGGAGGGAGAGCCCAACACGGGTGCCTGGGATTACCAGGAGTTTGAGAGAGTGGCTTTGGAGAGAGATGAGCTTGAGGCCAAGACGCACGCATAGACGATGGGGGAATCATATCCAAAATATGTAAAGTAACACGTTTCTTTTTTGTTTGCCTCCCATCTCAGCTGATAATGTAACTTTAATGTATACATGCATAATCATTCCGTGTCCTGACGTTCGTTACCTAACTCCAAGCCCCCCAAGTTGCTATCTGTGTCCACGTGATCTCAAACCAAATAAACGTTCATATTCCGAGGCTTGCACTCCAAGCCTTCAACGTCACTTGAATTTGTTGGCGATTTCCCGTGTTATGTGCACTATGATCATGATGTGGCCACGCCTTAGATTCTCGTCTGCTCTCCGTTCTGGGCAAGCTAAGCCTGATCCCTAATACGATTACATCAAGCCAAGATTATGCACAAAGTCAGTGGTGAGATGCAGGTACTACTGAGCTCGATACCAGTGCATCCAGACACCTCCATACATTCTACCTCGAGCTCGAGCCGACCTTCGTCGTGTCGCAGGTGGGGTTTTATTATTTGCACACCCATATCTGACTTCTCCTGGGCTTGTACTGAAAACTTTTTCTCGGAGCCATTGTCCCGTTGCAAACATGGGACTGTAAAATATCCCGTTCGGTTCGATACTCGCTGATTTTGCGACAAAGGCTCAGTACCAGTGGTATCCTAGTACGTGCTCTGTAACTAGTAGCTGACTTGTCATCACGCTCATCGAGATCACAGAATTTATAGCCGTCTCAAGACTCATTACATTCGCCGTTGCAACCTGCCAGGTCTTGAACTATCATATCCGTCCACAATGCGGAAAGGCTTCAAGAAGACGATAAGCTTGGCAACGGGCCAGTGGACCGCGCAACACACAATATCTGCTGCGACTGACTCTTTCGGACTCCTGCGTACCCAATAAATCATCCCGCCAGGTCGACCGTTGTGAGGACCTACAGGTAACATCACCGAAAATATTCCAAAATACTCCATTGCCAGATTTGACGGCGCTGTCAAGAAACTTAGAATGCATGGTCTCAACACTTCGGGTGGCTGACCCCGGCTGGTTCAGAAGTGAGTGCCGAAAACTTCCCTAATGTTAAGTATGACTCGTGTCTGGTAGTGACCTTAATCACATTGCTCTCATGGCATAAACACGACAGTGTTTGTTCACGATCATATGCAGAGGGTATACACCAGTGGTATATGCATGGCAAAACAACGTCTGACTTCACGCCTGTGGCGATAATACCATTTTAATGGATCAGTGAACCGCCCACAAAGCGTTTTCATACATTCGGAACGATTCGCGAGCGTCTGGAGCACATTTGAATCCATGTATGGCGTAGAACAATGTTCAAATCATGAAATTGGTATCCCATTAACCACTAATGCCTGTGAAGGCGGGCGATTACGTTGCAGAATGGGTGCGTTTACATGTGCTAACCAGCATGAAAAAGGGATGCCCGATGAAGTAGTCAAGTAGGCCGAGTCTGTCTGAGTCGAGGTCAGTCGTAACAAAATTTTCATAGCTGCGTTCGAGCTGCTTGGTCCTCAGAATGTTCTGGCGAATACATCAACCTGCGTAAAGAGCGGGTGCAGCTTAAGCAGCGACACTGGACACACCAAGCTTTAGCATCTAGAGGACGGAGGTTCGTGTCTTCGTGCTTTTCAGTTTATAGAATGCTGAGGTCCATGTTCAGAATTCAAGGTTTTGCACATTTCTTGGTGTCCCCGATTCGCCTGCGAACCTTTCTAGAGAAGTCAAAGAATCTACCATTTATTGTTCATCCGCCGTCCTTAGTGGGAGGTAGGACTACTTCCCGCTTCTATGAGTCCGGCATGGGGAGATCGTGTGCTGTCAGCATCTCGATGGTTCCTCACATAAATACCAGGCCAGAGTTTTTGTCACTCAGTATCTCTTTCAATTCAATCATGGTCAACACCACTCCTCCCGCCAACCCAATCCCTGTTTCGCCATCCCCTGCCGAAGTTCTGGCACGCCTCTTTCCTACTCCAGCACTCCCTGTTACGCTCGGCGTCACAAAGACGTCTGGTATCAAAGATCAAAGTAGAGTTCAATTGCACAAGTAAAGCTAGAGTCTGCAGGCCCTGGTCTGCGTAGGTCAAGTTAAGGAATACATGCGATAAGTAAAGGGTTTAAATAGTAAATGAGACGAGTGTTCAAGCGGAGCTTGTAAATGAGGAACCAATCAGAAAAGAGAAAGAGAATCATACGATAGAATATGATAGAAGGTGATGGAAATGAATAGAATATGAGAGAAAAGAGTAGAACCGTAACATTACCCCCGTTTTAAGGGAAGTAGTATGCACTGAATACTAAATAAAATGTCAAAGGCGATGCGCGCGTTTATATGCAAGTAAAATATCAGAAGTGTTACCTAGTTGCCTTTCTGTCATCCATTCGTTCTCGGAACTCGGGAAGCCTTTCCAGCTAACGTTGTAGGAGCGTCTAGAAGATGAGCCACGATGACCGACGATGGCTTCAATCTCTTGTTCTTCTTCGCCGTCAATGACATCAGGTGGTGGTGCGATGAAGTTGGGACCATGAATGTCGTTTTCTTTATAGGGAGATAGGAGGGCGGCATGGAAGACGGGGTGAATACGCCACTGTGCGGGCAGAGCAAGTCGGTAGGTGACTGGGGAGAGTACATCGGTGATGATAAAGGGTCCTTCGCGCTTGGGAGCTAATTTGCGATTAGGGTACCCGAGATGGAGGTTCTTGGCTTCGAGCCAGACTTTGTCGCCTTTAGCGAATGGAATGAATCGGGAGGAGATGCGCTGGCGCATGGTGTTTCGTGCGAGTTCGTGAGCGGCTAGCGCTTCATCGCGTGCTTTGTTAAGCATAAAGAGACGTTGTTCGATGTTGGGGATGTCGGATTTAGGATGGACGTCAGGGAGATGTTTCGGGTGGTAACCCATCATGAGGTAGAAAGGGGAGGTGCCGCGAGCGGAATGATGACGTGAGTTATGGACGAATTCCGCTAGGGGAAGCATGGCGGACCAGCCGGTTTGGTCGTTACCGCAAAAGATCCGGAGGTAGACTTCGAGCTCTTGATTAACTCGTTCGGTCTCTCCATCACTCTGGGGATGAAACGCAGTGGAAAGGGAGTTCTTGTATCCGAGGAGTCTTCTGAGTTCGATCTGGAATCTAGAGGCGAACTGAGGTCCGCGGTCAGAAATAATCTTATCGTATAGTCCGTATCTAGAGAAAACTTTGGAAAAGAAAATGTTCGCAACGCCTTCGGCGTCAATCGTCTTGGTACAAGGGGTGAAAATTACCCCCTTCGAAAGGCCATGGTCCACCGTGACCATGATGCTGTCAAAGCCGTCGGATGGTGGAAGGTCGGTGATGAGGTCGACCGAGACCTGAGCGAAGGGTCGGTTAGAGAGGGGAGCGGGTATCGGTTGGAGAGGAGGGGAGGACGGGTGCGTGTTTACTTTGTTCTGTTGGCAGATGCTACAGCCGTCGACGTAGTTCTTGACAAAGGTAGAAAGGCCGGGCCACCAGAAGTCGCGAGAGAGGAGTTCTTGTGTCTTGAAGCGACCTGGATGGCCGGCGGTAGGGGAGTCGTGATGAAGGGAGGTGATTTCATGACGAAGGTCGCCTGGGGATACGTAGGTGAGTCCTTTATAAGTAAGAATTCCGTCGCTCAATTTCCAGTCGGAAAGAGCGGATCGGAGTGGAGGGGGGATAGAGGGATCTGTAAGCGCTTCTAGCGCGGTATGTACTACTGGGTCAACCGAAGATGAGATACGTAATCTGTCCGTGAAGGAAGTGTCAATGGTGTTAATGAATAACGAGTCAGGGAGGAGTTGGATTTGGAGATTGTCCTTTTCGACGCTGTCGTCCGGAAGGTGATCCGATCTACGAAATAAGTCGGGTATTATGAGATCTTTACCCGGTACATGTTCAATACGTAGTTCAAACTGGGAAAGGAAAGTCTGCCAGCGTGCTTGGCGGCGATTCAAGTCTTGGACGTCTCTGAAATATTGTAGATTTTTATGGTCAGTTTGTACGAGGACGGGAAAGGGGGATCCGAGGAGGTAATGTCGCCACGCTTTCAAAGCGCGGACGATTGCGAGTAGTTCGCGGTCGTAAATCTGGTAGTTTCGTTCGGCGGGGTTGAAGGATTGGGAGAGGAATGAGCAAGGAAGCCAGCTGCCATTGGCGTCTTTCTGTAAGAGAACTCCCCCAGTTGCGTAGAGGGAGGCGTCAGTGGCGATTGCGAAGGGAAGGTTCTTGTCGGGTATTTGGAGTATGGGAGAGGACGTGAAGATTTCTTTGAGCCTGAGAAAGGCGTGTTCGCGTTCTGGGGTCCATGAGAACGGTTCGTCTTTCTTGGTTAGATCTATTAGGGGTCGTGCGATAGATGAGTAGTTAGCGATGAAACGGCGATAGAAATTAGCGAATCCGAGGAATGATCGGACTTCCTTGACTTTCGTGGGAGTCTTCCATTCGGATATGCCGTTGAGCTTAACTGGGTCCATGGCGACGGAGCCGGGTTTGATGATCATGCCGAGGTAGTCGATTTCTTTGACGTTGAAGGTGCATTTTTCGGGTTTGAGGTGGAGGAAGTTATTGCGGAGTCGTTGAAGTACCTTATGGGTACGAATCTGATGGGTTTCGAAGTCCTTGGAGAAGATTAGTATGTCGTCCATATAAATGATTATCCATCCTTCCTGGATCATGTCTCCGAACAGTTCATTCATCATGGACTGGAAAGTGGCCGGCGAATTGCACATGCCGAAAAACATTACCAATGGTTCGAAGAGTCCTCTGGATGTGGCAAATGCCGCTTTCCAACAGTCGGAGTCTTTCATACGTACGTTGTTATATCCCCATCGGATATCCATCTTGGTGAAGATCTGGGCGTCCTTGAGTTTGTCTATTAAATCTGAGATCAGCGGTAATGGATAATTATTTTTAACCGTGTGTTCGTTCAGATAACGATAGTCTTGGCATGGCCGGAGAGATCCGTCTTTCTTGCCGACGAAAAAGAAGGGTGATGATTGCGGAGATTCGGAGGGTCGGATGGTACCTTTAGCGAGATGTTCGTCAATAAAGTCGTTCATGGCTTTCTCTTCTTTGGCGTTAAGCGGATAAATCTTGCATTTCCGTGGTTCGAAGGAATCCTTGAGGTCGATCTTGTGATCAAACTTGCGTTCTGGTGGGAGAGTTCCGTTAGCTACGTCACCGAATACGTCTTTATACTTCTGGAACTCTGGTGGGACGAGTTCTTCGAAGGACTTCTTGGGTTTTGCGGCGTCCTGGGCGAGGGTTTGGGAGATGTTGTCGGCTTTTCTTACCGACACGACTACTTCATCGTCTTCGTCGAGATCTAAGAGGTTAGGGAGGTCGTCGTGAGAGAATGGGTTCTCTGGAATACTTTCCATTGCGTCATGAAAGACGTCTTCTTCTTCTGGTTCTAGTGCGTCATAAAAGACGTCTTCTTCGCTGGTTTTAGCAGCGGAAATAGTGCGCTCGTGAAGATGTACTTCTTCGGCGGTCCAATCTATATCGGGGTTTTCTTGTTTTAGCCAAGTCATTCCCAGAATAGCGTCCTCTCCTCCTAAAGAGGTTACAAGGAAACGCGTCTTCATGGGAAGATTGCGAACGGAAAAAGATAGATTACAGTACCGTGTGATTTTTCCATTTTTGTTGAGCGTGCCATCCACGTTACGTACGGGTATGGGCTTATCGAGAAAATGAGTCTTGATGGAGTTTCTTCGGACAAATTGCCAGTCGATGAACTCCCCTTCTGCGCCGCTATCAATTAGTGCGCTTGCTTCGGTGGTTTTCTGGGTCCTAGACGATTCAATGGTTAACGGAATACGGATGGATTTCGAGTCGCCAATCGATTGTACTAAGAGTCCTATTCTAGGGGTGTCTGACACCGGTGCAGATCCCCGTTCTAAAAATCCTCCTCGTCGCTACTTTCCTCCTTCTTTTCCTTACCCTTGCCTTTCTTCATTTGGCGGGCTTTGAACGCCTTCCACTCTTGGAATTCGCGGTATTCTTCGTCGTCGTCCTTGACAGAAGTCTTCTTCGCTGCCGTCACCGTGGGGTGGTTCGGGCAGTCCTTGATGAGGCCTTTCTTGCCGCATTTGAAGCAGAGGCCGTTCTTCTTCCTGCGCTCGCGTTCTTGAGGCGTCAGGTACGTCTTGCGGGTCTTCTTCGTCGTCTCACCATCGTCGTCTTCTCCTACCTCCGCCCTGTCAATATCCATCGCATAAGGGTCTCTGGCCTTGGTGAACGTGGGCGGCGCGATGAGCGTCCTGCGCACTTCAACCTCAAGGGCTTTGTCAAGCCAACCTGCGAGGTCGGTGGGGGTGTTATTGAATGCAAGGATAGCAGCGAGGATCTCGCGCTTCAATCCGTTGCGGAAGAACATGGTACGGGTGATATCTTCTTCGATGCCGGTATCGGCGATGATGGTGCGGAATAGTGATGCGTAGGCAGCGACGCTGCCAGTCTGTTTCAGGGTGGAGATACGCCTAATGGCGGTTTGGGCGCTGTTCTTGGGGAAGAAGGTCCCCTTGAACTTCTCGACGTATTCGAGGAATGTTCCGTAAGTCTTCGCAGCGGAAGCTGCTTTGAGGTGGCCTTCGGCCCACTTAGCTGCTTCGCCTTTGGTCATGCGACTCAAAGTGAATATGACTTTCTTCTTGTTGGAGTCGTAGATTTCGTCGTTCATGTCAAGGTAGGCTTCGAGTTGGAGAGCCCATCCTTGAGCGGTTCTGGTGTCGCCATTGAAAGGCGCGGGAGGAGTGCCGATTTCTCTGGGCATGTCGTCGTCTGAGTTCTGATGCTGTAGTGCTGGTTCAAGACGCCTGTTCGAGTGAACGGTGTAGTAAAGGAGTAACTTGACCTTTTGTTACGCTCGGCGTCACAAAGACGTCTGGTATCAAAGATCAAAGTAGAGTTCGATTGCACAAGTAAAGCTAGAGTCTGCAGGCCCTGGTCTGCGTAGGTCAAGTTAAGGAATACATGCGATAAGTAAAGGGTTTAAATAGTAAATGAGACGAGCGTTCAAGCGGAGCTTGTAAATGAGGAACCAATCAGAAAAGAGAAAGAGAATCGTATGATAGAATATGATAGAAGGTGATGGAAATGAATAGAATATGAGAGAAAAGAGTAGAACCGTAACACTCCCTCCATCGGTCCTTGCACCAGCCCGTCTACCAAATGCCGGTCCAGGGCCAACTGCTGCACTGCTCAAGACACTGAAGGATAACCACGAGCGCAGCCATGTTGTCTTCAACGACTACAGTTTTATCAAGTACGTGCATACCAAAGGCGTCGCAGAACCACTTTGACACCTTATCCAGCCATGCTGCCCACCACTTGTTAGCAATATGGGCCCTCGGAGCATCTGGTCCTTTAATCACAGCTGCGTATGAGGACACTCACCTCGACCATATGCGTGATGCTTTCCAGGCACCCGACCGTGTCGTCATCTCAGATGACAACTTCCATGACTACCTCGGGGACGAAAAGTAAGCCTGAGCACTTCCTATATCCCAGTCGAAATAACGCGCTGACGCGATCCAGCTATTATAATGCTTACTTGGACTATTTCCGCAAAGTAGTTCTCGCCCCAGGCGCTACCATCTCAAGCACCCTTGAAAAGTACATTTTCTCTTCAGAGTACAATATCAACACCTCTCTCGCACCGGGCAAACAGCAGCCTGAAATGTTGAACCGCTTTGTGGAGCAAGTCATACATGCCCTCATTCATGCAGGTTATGGCGCAGAGTTCAAATTGCCAGGCATGCTTGTTGAGGGGCTCGCCCAGACGAGCATTCGTCCAGCGCGGAGATCCGCCCTCGTTTCCCGTTTGCTTTTTCCTGGAAACCCAGACAGGCCCAAATCACACGTACACGCGCTCACGATTCTCTCGCATATGCTCGCCGATAGCCGTTTCTGGACTCATATCCTTAAGAAGCACGAATTCAAGGCCATGATGGTGTCGCACGGTGAACTCATCAACTCGTACGCAGAGATGTGGACGTGCGAGATCAACAGCCAGGATGATTTCAGTCACCACCTCGAGGAGCTCGTATGGGCAAGCACTGTTATGTACGGCGTCAGCAGCTGGGACGGCGAGAGCGATGAGTATCGTGCAGACTTCTTCACTATGCACATCGTCACCTCATGCCTCTTCCTCCCGTCTCTTTGCGCTCACCTATCATACAAAAGCCAATCTCTCCTACTGCGTGCGCACTTCCTCGCGAGCATCACCTGGTGGCTTGTACGTGGGCGCGGCGCGGTCCCCCTGCGCAAGTTCTTCGCCGCACCGCTTGCGCCCCTGCCATCCCCAGCGCACTTTAAGTACGCAACGACGCTTCCTGGCGTGCTACCCCAGCCAGCAGCATGCGCACTACTCGGCGGGGACAGCCCGCACGTGGTCACGCCCAACGTATGGTATCCCGTCCTACAGAATGCGATCGTGCACCCGAATGAGCATCTGTGCAAGTGCCAGCGTGCGCTTGCGCACTTTGCTGTTCTGTACGGACACCGTGAGGCCGGCTTCATGTCAGAAGTGCTGTCTTCGAGTCCGGCTGTCAGCTGTCCTGACACGCCATTGATGCCTGGTGGCCTCGAGCTTCCAGAGGGAGAATGCAAAGCGCTTGATGCGCCTGAGTGGGAGTTCCTTGATGGGAGCTTGTTCTTGCGCGTAGCTTGGTTGACAAGTGCTGCGCTGGGATGGGTGAGGGAGGGCGAGCCAAATAAGGGTATCTGGGATTACCAGGAATTTTTGAGACATGAGATCGAAGCCAAGACGAAGCCGTAGGGGGTGTGTTGATCCCGCGGAAGCATCGACGACTAGGCGATGGGAGCATAATATATAAAGTAACGAGTGTCTTTTTGTTTGCATCCCGTCTCAGCTGATAATGTACACATCTACAACATGTAGAATCCCTGATGTCTGTCTTGGAACGACATGCAAACGAGTACCGGGCCTGTTGGGCCTTGTACCCAGCTCGGTGGCCCAAACCCTCCCCCTTGCCATGACCCATTTTTCCCAGGTACGCCACTGTCGCTATGAGTCACGTGAGTTAAAACGATGACCTCAACTGGAACCCCTTTTTCTCTCCGGCGCTAACTACGATGTCCTCTGAACTCGATACTAACGCTAACATGCCATTCCATCGACCTGGAGATGAACCTTTTCAACATCCAGTTGGAAATATGCATGCTCACGGCCTAGCGCAATATTCTCCTGAGGCTGCGGAAGCGTTTTCGTTCCCTTCCAAGCCTGAGTCAAAGCATGATGCGCTACCTCCCTTATTCCAGACCCCACAATCACCTTTAGCTTCCATTTGCCCCCAGCGCTGGCCAGGCATCGATACAGAAAGCACCAACATGCTTTTGAAAGTCTTGGAGGATAATCACTCTAGGTGGCATATATTCTTCAATTACAGGAGATTCCATAAGCGCGCTCTGTTTTCAGTTTATACTCGGGTTGGGCTCTAATTTTTTTTTGAAGCCATGCGGTTCATCACCTTCTCGCAATCTGGGCGATGGGCGCAAGCGCCAAGATCATATCTTCTGCATATGCAACTCACTGCATTTATCAGCGGCCTGCGTTTGAGTCACCAAGCCGTATCACACACCGTAATTTCAATGAGCACCTTGGCGATGAACGGTAGGTGGTGTTCAACAGCAATGTTTGTTAATTACTGAACTTCTTCAAGCTTTTATTCAGCCTACTCGGACTTTTTTGCCTCTGAACTCGGGACGAATGGGTTTGCTCGCACCTTCGGGCAATATGTACTTGCTCCTTCTGCGAATTACCTGGAAGAACCACATAAGGAGAAAGATGGCCACCCGGAGATGCTGGTACGCTTCATTGGTGGATTACTCCACCCTCTGATCCATACCGGCTATGGCGCAGAGTTTGGTTTATTGGGTGTGTCTGCGGAAGGTAAAGTTCCCTTTACGTCATGCATTGTGCCGGTTCTTACCTGCGGAAGGTCTGGCTATGACTGCTGTCCACCCCGCGAAGGTCCATGCACTTCTTCCACCTTCATACTTTAGTTCTCCTATGAAGGCTGGAACCTTGCATGCCCTCTCAATTCTCGCACTTGTCGCTAAGGATGAACGATTTGAGCATATCAAAAAGTCGGACGAAGCAGACATGCTCACCATGATCGTCTCATCTCACAATGAGGCACTTCGAGCGTTCGCTGAAATGTGGGACTTCGATGTATCGAACAAGGAAGGCGTTGCCAAAGCTGTGGAGGAACTTGTTTGGCTTAACTCAATAATTTATGGGGTAGGGGGCATGACTGGGAAGAGGGATACTAAAAAAGTGTTCAACGCTGACTTCTTCTTGATGCACCTCGTCACCTCCACCCTTTTCCTCTCTTCTCTCGTAACTTCGCTCGATCAAAATTCTCGTGCCCAAACACTGCTCCTGCGTGCCTACTTCGCAGTGAGCCTGGCACACTACCTGGCGCGGGGACGTCCCGTCATCGATATCGCCAAGTTTTACAGTGACACATCAGGGCTTCTGCTCTCTAGTGGTCGGGACATCATCCCGGGTCCGCGGCCTTCACCTGACAAGCACACACTTCCCGACGAAAAATCTCCTGAAGCGCGGACGCCAAATCCATGGCTGTCTGTAATACAGACTACGCTCGTGCATCCTAACGAACATTTGTGCAAGATACAGCGGGCACTTGCGCATTATGCGTCATTGTACAGCTTGCGAGGACAGGGGTGGTTCGTCACTCGCGAACAAGCAAGCGTAGCCATGGATAACAGCAAACTCGAAGATGCTGAGCACAGCCTAGGGCTTGGAGAGTTGGATGGAACGCTGTTCCTTCGCGTGGCTATGCTTACTGCGCACACGCTTGGTTGGATGAGAGAGGGTGAGGAAAAGGCGGGGTGGGATTCTGAAGGATTTTATGAAAAGTGAGGCGAGGACGTGAAACGCATCGGGATTGTATAGTATGCAATAGTGGTACAAGGGTGAGGCCATGTCGTGTCGTTATTCTGAAGTATCTGGTGCAAATAATGTGTAATGTTGTACATTGGGTGATATATAATGCGTGCAAATAATTGAGGTATATTGTATCATGCATATGACGATTCGGAAGAAGCATAATGGTCTACATGCAGCAACCTGCAATAGCCGCCAGCTCTCGTTTGATTTCGGTCATGGTAGGTCGCAAGAACGGCGCTGGGCTCCAACACCTATCAAGGAGATTCCGGAAGTGGTCCACCTCCTTCTCCGGAAGTCGGAGTTTCATGGCAGTGGATCCACGGGAAGGCTTCACGCCCCTCATGATGTCGAAGATGACTGCAGTATCGTTGCTTCTATGCGAGAAAGGAAGACAACCGGTTGCAACCTGCAGAACACTGTCAACGAACAGAGACAGACAGACAGATGGGCGAGCCAACCTCGAGACAAACGCATGCAAAAGCGTATACATCAGTGCTAGTGGAGATCGGAGGCGGTTCAGCATCATCATCATTGGTGAGCGCTTCAATGAGTTCAGGTGCCATCCAACGAGTTGAACCAGCGAAGAGAGATGTTGCAAAACGAGTGTTCCGCATGCTGGGCTCGGATTCAAGGACTTCTTCCATGACATTTGACAAACCAAAGTCTGTCAGGAGAGCTTGACCATTGTCACCGATAAGTATATTGGACTGCAATTCAAAGCGTGAATTTTGAGTCTGAAGAGCACGAACGGAGACAAACTTACGCCTTTGAGATCGCGGTGGATAACGATTGGCTGGCAGTTGTGCAAATAGCTGACTGCTGAAGCTATTTGTTGAATCTGTTGCATCTCGCGTAAGGGGATAGTGTCTCGACTGTTTAACTAGTGACTTACTAATGCAAATCGATCTGCTTCGGGATTCATTTCCAGATAACGTGTCAATGTACCGTTGTTGCACCAAGGGGAGACCATGGCTATGGAGTTAGGAGACTGAGCGACGCCATAGAGCTGCGCGATATTTGAGTGATGCAGACGGTGCCAAGCAACGACCTCTGATTTAAGCCGCTATAGTCTTTCATTAGTACATGGATAAATTGATTTGGATATGTACACACCAGCATCAGCTTCTCCTTGAGCTCGTCTGTCATGTGCATGTACTGACGAAGGTATTTGAGCGCAACCTGCCAACCCAACGACTAAGAGACTATAGTCGGAAAGAGGACTAAATATTTCTTACTGGTTGTATCCCATTGTGGGAATTCGTCCAGATACCTTTCCAAACGTCTGCGAAGGAACCACCAGATACAGGTGCGTTGCCTACTTTTTCAACCTCATCTGTGAGGTCGACAAGTAGCACGCTGCCTTTCACAACCAGAGTCTTCGTCAATTGCTCTAGCGTTGCCTTTTGCCTAGCACGTTGCTTCAGTCGCGAGTAGTCCAAGTGTTCGGATACCCAGCGGAAGCTATCGTAATGCGCGATAGCTTGGGTGACAGAAGTGAGGGAAGAGAAGTATAGCCGAGCTGGGTGCCGCTGAAGAAGGGATGCGTTGCGAAGGTGCACGTCGGCGGGCGACTCAATATCGACGTCAATCCAAGCAGCGGTGGCTCCCATCACTGGGTCTGGTACGCTTAAACCATGTGACCTAGGCGCCTCGCGTTGAGTGCCTAAGACGTAGAGAGCTATAGTAGGCATGATAGGGAATAACAGATGAGCTGACGAGCTAGCGAAGTCATGTGGTCAGCACGACCCAACACACGAGAGTTTCTTAGATGGACTCACGGGTCACCAGCAAACTCCTCATCAAGGGTGGCAAAGCAAGTATCAGGAAGCACAAACTGCTGACTCCCAGATGCCTGACCTATGCAGATTTCGGCATCGCAGAACCTCCAGCAGTCAAGGCCCTCGAAGTGGCGGAACACCTTCTTGTCCGCCGTGTTCTCATGCTGCAGGAAAGCATGAAAACTTCCCAACGTAGCACGTCTCCGAACCCGATGCCATGCATGCCTCGCATTAACGACCGCACCACTGCCAGTAACAACACGTGTTGTCAAGCTGGCAACCGTCTTCTTGTACTTGTCACTGTTTCGGTACCGCAAGAATACAAAGTACCGGAGCAATGCATCTCGGGAATGTCTCGAAATTGGTAGTTCGAGCCTCGTTTCCGGTCGTGATTCCCCAGAGTGTGAAGAGCGGATCTTTGAAATCAATTCACTGAGGATCCGCTCCGCTTCATTTTCCAGACGTGTGAATGCCTTCTCTGCGGTACGCAAGACAGAGCGGCAACCTTCATCCAAAGATGTGATGTCAAAGTTGTGGAAGATTGGAACTTGCTCGGGAACACGACGTGTTTCAGTGAGCTCGTTGTTGTAGACGTCATAAGTATGGACGCGGTGATCGTCAAGGGTGTGCTTCAATGGATCGCTAGGTATCATGTATGTCTCTCCTGTCAGCGATAAAATGGGAGTCATCAACGAATCCCTCACGCGTCGGACAGCCAAAACCGCCAGAAGAACTGGGGAACGTATGGTGTCACTTCGATAGTTTCATTGGGGATCTATATCAAAAAAGTCATTACATCTCCCGTGTCGGTCAGAAAGACGCACACCGTACCATTGAGCTCGTGAATACGCCAGTCAGGGAATTTTGGAGGAATCACTGAACTGCCTAGTGGCAAAGTGCCCCAAAGGTAGGAGGTCGTCCACACAAACAGCCAGGTTTGTATAGAGGCGGCAGACAGACTCTTCCAGGCAAACGGCCGTCGAGTCAACCGTAGACCGTCTCAGACCGTCTCTTGGTGGGCAAACGAGTGCAAGAGAAATATCGCTGTGCTCTCCAAGGCACGGTGGAGTGCGTCATATTTAAGTAAAAGTCTTGACGTGGGCCATGCGGCATTGGCGCCGAAAAGTTCGAATAAGGCTGCGCACCGATTGTCGTTATCATGATCTTAGTGCTACATGGGGGAATCATGATACAGTGCCATTCGACGTCCCTGGTTGACGTGCCTACTCCTCAGTGCCACTCTTGGCAGGCAGTGAGCAATGGTTTGGCCAGGTGGTCGTTGCTGGCCTAACGCTGAGAGCAAGGTACCGGAGTGGTACCGAGCAGAAGCCCATCCATTACCGTGGTTTTGCTGTGGTTCCGATATTGATAGAGGTTCAACCAATTATGGCTGCGAACTCCCACACATGTACGTAGTCACTGTTGTAGCGGCGTAGCACCAACACCCAGTTCCTACGAGTGAGAAACCCTGCCCTTCTCTCGCATAACACATCTCCTTCGAACACAATCAAATGAACTCTGTGACTCGGAAACACTACCACAGGTTGGCGCGACGTCATCAGATAGTTATGAACGAAATTGAGCTAGTAAATCATGCATAATAGTACATACATAAGGTGGCCACACGCACCCCACACTTGAAAGAGGATATCACAAACGTGCTCGCTAACGCTGATTGCCGTACAACAGCGTGTGTCAGGGAAGTCGTCCACGGAGCGCCCGTATAATCGTTTATGGAGTATAGGGTTATTGCACGGCAGACGGCCCTCCAGTCCGAGCCACAGAAGACAGAGATGATGCCCGCGTGACGCATGATGTCATGGTCTCAGAGCCAATCGTGGCGTCGAGAGGGCCGGGGAACGGATCATAAGGAAGAGTATTTAACCTATAGCTTTGACCTTCTGCGATATCCGGCATGAATGTACGCGTAGTGGTACGGGTAAGTGACGTGGAGCCCGCATGGCCGAGGGCGTCTTCGGGATGGCTTTCATTATGGAGGGCCTCGCACGACATGTCGTCACGAGCATCATCGGACATATCGTCGAAGGCGGAGGAATAATCTTGCGAGGCGTTGTCTGCATTGAATATACCGCCAGGCGATGTTACACTGACGTCAACGTAGCTGCAAGGTGAAATCGTGAGCGGTCAAGCGCCTCTTTGTATGAGGAGGCACTGACCGGGACTTTTGACGCTCCTGTATGACTTGTGGCTTCACTTTGTTCACTGCCTTGTTGATATACCACATTGCAGCAACAGTCACAAGAAGTGTGATAGCACCAACCACATCACCGATGATTCTACTAGTAGAAGCGGGAGATGCTGTAAACTACATCAGCAAGTGCAACATGACGGACCAAAACAGGTTATAACTCACAGTTGGGGTCACTTTCAAGCATCACACCAATATAGACAGTAATGAATTGTTTCGGAAGAGATAGCACAGCTGCTAGCATGAACGCAAAGATACCCATTCCGCACAATGAGAATATGGCTGTTGTCACTGAAAACAGTAAATATCAACGAAGTGACGTATGCGTATGCTAGAAACTTACAATGCCCTGGAATAGCGCTGTAACGCACGACTAACGCAACTTTGAAACTGCGTTCACGGATCACCTTGCACAGAGCGGCATACACGATACTGTCTTTTTGCAACTTATCTCCGCGAGCTTGGCAAAAATGTTTGAAAGTGCTTCAGAAGTACGTTCAAATCTCATCATAGAAAAAATTGAACACAACGCACTAGAAGTTGGCGACTTCACCTATGAAAGTGCCAGCTGCGGTGATGGCGAAGCCAACCCAAGCGCCCCACACAAGTCCGCAGAGGATAGCCAGTACCTCGTGACCAAACAGCTGCGAGCGCAAATTACTGGTCACGAGGCAATCCAGCATAAAGAACTCACATACACTCACCGGAGGGAATGATATCACAAAGAAAATCGCAATTGGGATGAACCATCCGAATTTCAAGCTGCGAAGTTCCGTAAATTAGCATCAGGCAAACGACAGCATGTTTTACTCATAGACTCACTCACTCATGAATCTGCTCCACTGCAGGCTGTAAAGTGCGCACTATCCGAGTATGGAAGAACGCAAAAAGGCAACCCAAGACAATGATGACGACAAGGAAAACGCATGTTACTGGGGAAATGCGTTGCATTCCATGAGACTATAATCTGTGGGACACCTATTGGATGCTCACCTATTCTGCGCCTTGTCCATGGTCGATTGCAGGCAAAAAGGCCCTTCCAGTCGAAGAAGGTTTGCTGTTCAAGCCCTCCCTCACTAGGGGTAGAGATGGGCTGCCTTCCGGGGATAAGCGGGTCTGTGTCACGGCGTCCGTGGGTTTCCTCGTCATCGCACTGAGCTTTCGCAGGCATAGATTTGGAAGATGGATGGAGAGTAGCTCTCCGGATGAGCTCGATGAGCTCTTCCCGAGACCCAGCCGGCTCATCACCGTCCAACAGCGTACACACGCATGCATGGTCCACGCTAGCCGCGTTGAACGATTGGAGAACCTTGCTGTTCTCGTCCCACCACTTGCTCCAAGGCCATGACGAGCATGTGTCCATACCCGTGACTACGATGGCAAAGGGGGCGGCGCTGATAATAGATTTGAGACTGTCGTAATGGCGCAGCTGGGTTTTCACACCCTGTGATCCCTGAATGCAAAGGATGAAAAGAGGTGCACGATTTTTGACGTGCATGAGTTCTTTGACGAAAGACTTCAGGTTTTTGAGGGCCACTTTTCCAGGGACTAGTCCCTCGGAGCCTTCGTTAAGCCCAGGAGTATCCCATAACCTATATTTCCTCTTGTCGACTGAAAAAAGGTAATCATCGTTCGTCGCTGTGCAGCCTATTGCATCATTAGACGCGCGCGCTTGCTCGCTCCCCAAGAGTAAGTTGATAAGGGAGCTCTTTCCTGAACCCGTCGTCCCAAAGATGACGATAGTCTGAACTTCGTCATCATGCTGGAACATGGATTCAGCAAATACAAGTATGCTGGGCTCATGACACACCGCTTGATAGGCCACGTTGCCTGACACAGGTTCGCTTCGGGACTCTTTAGCACGTCTCTTAAGATTCATGATGGCGGATGTGCTCGGTCAACTTGAACTACAGCAGATGCACTTGATGTTGTTAGTGTTAGCTCGAGTACAAGGAGGACTAGGCTGTAGTGCAGGGTCATACGCACATGCCCATGCAACTCTTCCGAATAGACGCCTCGAGGCGTTGCATACCGGAACGATGCAAGATTCCAGAATCCAGAAAGGCTCAACTTGGCGCCCATGTCATAAAGCTTAGTCGGTCGAAGTACTATTCAACTTGAAGGTAGCTCAGCTGCCGCAGGAGTCTACAGGTATTGATCAAGTTAAACTGGTGTTACAGTTGAACGTTGAACTACAACAGTAACCAGCCCAGGGAGAAGATACAAGGAGTTTCCTAGCCCAACACAGCAGTCGCTGGTTGAGTGGGGAAACTCTGGCTGGGGAGTCGGGAAGGGTTGGTGCTCGTCATTTGGCATATCATACGGACTCGCTTATGCAGTCTTTCGTGGTGTCGAATTTAAGTATGAGGTTCCTGCCCGGAGCACCGTGCCGTGACCCAATTAGTAATATAATCAAGGCTCATGTACGGTTGGTGTGTCGATACAAGATGAGGATGGCGAGCTAAGCTCGTGGTTCAATCTACAAATAGTATGTAACATCACATTTCGGAGGCACGCTGCCTCAGTTGCAAGTATACTACCTACTACTGTCCAGGCAAGACATTGTCTCGAAGCGCATCCGCCGGCATATGTTCCTGGAGCCATGTTTGGAACACCACTTCATCGTCCGTTGGAACGATCTCGAATGGGCTTGTATATTTGATGACCACCGCTAAGCCACGCATGGCAACATTGAAGTTCTCTTTATGCGATCGCGTTGGACGCTTCTCAAGCAACTCTGCCATAAAGCTGGTTTTTTTCTCATGGCATCCCATGGCATCCACGGTCAGCCATTCATCCAGTGGTCTGTTCTTTCTGAGGAGCTTGCCACCTTGATACCGAAGACAAATCCAGGTGAGAACCCAGATGAACGATTCAGCATCATGCTGGTATACGTGCTCGACTTCGCCTAAGATGGCTCGTCGTGTGAGAAGCTTCAAGGCCATGAACGGGACCGTCCCTGTGCGCTCGAACCCTTTAGAGCGTTGTTTAATCGACGACAACAATTGTACAATTGATGCCAAGTCGAAATCATTGAGGACGCTGATAAAACGATTACCTAAGCGGTACACCATGAGATTGTTGGGGCTGACGTCACGGTGATGCACACCTCTCCTCCAGAGGGCGCGATGGCCTGTCCAAGTAGTGAGTGGATGAAAAAGAACACGAGAAAAACAAAATACTTACACTTGACAACTTGCCACCACGCGACGAGGAACTCCTTTTCCACCAGCGTCGTGATTGGAAAAAGCTTTTTGAACACCATAATGAATAGGACACGGTGACCCAGTTCGGCATCGTCGAATCCTAGCGCCCTTCTAATTATCGCCGTGGATGTTTCGTCGAACTTGTAGAACCAGACCATCTCTGGAACGTGGCCCAACACATCCGGCTCCTCTATCGCAATCTTATAGACCTCCTCGAGGATGTCGGGTTCGCTCTGACGTGTCTCTTCTGGCCAAAAGAGCTTGGCAACCAATTCGGCGGTTTGGTTCCAAAAATAGGGCTTCCTCGGCAGACTCGATAGCACCGTGCTCTTCACTGGAAACACGGTGGTTGCGCGTCCGCGTAGACCGAAATGAGTCATGCGCTCTGGAGATTTCAAATCCAATTGAAGGTCGACTGTGCTCTTCAAATTCTTATCCTCAACTTTAATCTCCCCCGAAAATCCAGGTTCAGGTTCGAACACCGGGTTAAGGCCCCATTGCTTGTATTTCATGCGCTGCATGATGAAGAGCAGGACCATAAAGCGTGGAAGGTCCTGAACGAAGTTGATACCAGAGCATTGAATCGTGTTCTGACGATCAAAATACCAGATATAAATGATGTCGTCTGGAACAGGGTAATCAGGTTGACGACAGGGCAACAGCGTGGTGACATCCACTTACTTTTCACTATAAAGGAGATGACGTGCAGACGTGCGACATGAGCTGCGAACATCTCCGCGACATACAAACCATTCTGGATGATGGGATTTTTCTTCTCCTTCTTTTCCTCCTTCTTCTCATTCTCATTTCCGTTGTCCTCCTGCTCCCCTTGCTTGGATCGCTTCATCGGAGGCTCGTTGAAGGGCAAGTGATCAGAACCGCGTTTTGTGCTGCTTCTGATTCTATCGGACCTGCGTTGTGCTGCGTCGCACGTGTCAAAGGAAGGAGCATACATACACACGGAGCGACTTACATGGTGCATCGTGGTAGGTCCGAGCTGGGCCGGTGGCAGGCGTTGAGTCTGATGGCCTAGCAAGCGCATCCTTCTCGTTCTCATTCTCGTCCTCGTTCTCATTCTCGTCCTCGTCCTCAATCTCGTCCTCAATCTCGTCCTCAATCTCGTCCTCCTTCTCATCCTCATTCTCGTCCTCATTCTCGTCCTCATTCTCGTCCTCGTCCTCGTCCTCGTTGTCGTTGTCGTTGTCGTTGTCGTTCTCATTCTTCTTCATATACTTCATATACAGGACAGCAGGAGCCACGTAGTCCATCTTGTAAGCGGGCGGAGGACCGGCTAGACTCCTCTTCGAGTTCGGGCGTTTGAACTCCAATGTCGATCGAATATTCATCCATTGGAATCTTTTGTCGGGACGTTTGCATGCAGACTTGCGAACACCGGTGGATTTTCCTGCCGCTATCGCGTTTGAAGCGCTTTCGTAAGAGACGACGACGACGTCAGGCTTGCGTGTGGACGTCTTGCCCTGATGACATTGCTCTATGATGCTTGGATCATTCACATGAAAGAGGATGTTGGTTTTACTGTTCTTCTCAAAAGCAGGTATCCCAGGTACGTTCACATTTTCCAGTTCATCGAGTGCAGAGTTAGCAGCCTCGACGAAAGGAGAGTAAGTTTTTTTTTCAACGTTGGGTTTACAACTTGATAATAGCGTTAATCTTACTTCACATGATTGAAGTACCTGCTTACAAATTACTCAAGTGTTTCTTGATCTTCCGAGTCGGCGCTGCGTCTCCATTGCAGAGAGGCAGGACAGCTTTGAGGGAAATTTCGAGTAGCGTCGGCGACTTCTTAGGAAGGGATTGGGAAGAATCCGTGCATCTTTCGAGGAGTGTCTGTAGCATTTCATCCGCCTTGCATTCCTTGAAGTTCCGGACATCATGTGATATCCATGGACGGACATCACTGACTCTGCGTGAATAACGAAGTTTAGTATGCATGATGGGAACAGAAGAAAGGTCTGACGCACTGAACGCCCACAGTACTGATATTTTCGCTGACAGTAGCGGAACCAACTGCGTGTGGGGTGGACTTCAAGTTAGAGGACAAAGCAGAGTTACGGGCAGGTGTCTGTGGCGCAGTGGCGCCAGTACTATCGGCCATGATGAGGAGGCCTTCCTGAAAAGAGGGCTCAGATAGAAAAGAAAGTGAACTGGGGGAACAAGAAGACGATATCCGAGCTCGCTTTTAAGCTAGCACAACGTTATTGGTCTATGAGAAGTTGATAGCCAAACTCACAGTTACAAACAAGGTACAAACCATCATCAAACCACGCCACATCGCTCGAGGACAGCAAATCTAATGCATATTGCCTTTTGGGCATGATTTCCTTCTCAATGATCATTTTCTACACTCCGCATATCGCACACGAAAGTCTCGCAGAAGAATTCCGCTGATCGCAATCCGCAAAAGAGTGTCTTGTGGGCGACTTGTGGGCGTCGAAGTCTGAAGAATTTGATACGCCACCTGATAGCCCAGCGTCCAGCGCTCAACTGTCAACTTCGCGGCGGCCTTACGTTCCCGTTTTGATTAACATATTCCAAACTTCCATATCGCCAACCTTTTTGACGACGAATCATACCCTGAACACGCGAATAATCAAGGAATCTGGTGATTCTGATGGTCCTAGAGATCAGACCTCTGTCTGCAACCGAACAATCGGGCTTAGCGATCTTTCTCTGTACAATGGTAAGTGATTGAAGAGGACATAGGGAACCTCAACATCACTCATCCTCAACTTATTGATCGCTGCTGTTGCCTTTGGCATGCCAATCAGGTGTGATACATACTTTCTCGATGAACATTTGCTCTGCTATAGGCGGCCTAGGCCTATTTTTTGCGCTCCGCACGTCGCACAAGGACGAAAGTCGCGCAGAAGCATTCCACTGATCTGAGTCCGCAAATGTAGTGGCGTGTGGGTGTCGAACAATAGGTGGCCTGATAGCCCAGCAATCAACTTCTCGGCGGCCCTTCGCCCCCTTTTTGATTTACAAATTTTCAATTTTCATATCACCAACATTTTGGACAGCGAGTCATTTACAGTCACACCCTGAACATGCGGATAATCAAGGAATCTGATACGGCCCTCTCAGACGTCTCTGTCTGCCTCCGAACAATCGGGCTGTGCGATCTTTCTCTAGATCGAGCGGAGGACCCCGGCTGCTCGCCCTGGAGTTCAAGGGAAAGTTCGATAACGCAGAGTTCTTGGAATACGAATCTTGGACGTGATGCATAGGTTGACCGACGTTCGTACGGCCCTATGTTCCTTCAAACTTATGGGACCAGGCCATCTCTGGGGAGTGGCCCTCCACCTCCGTGCCCTTGTTGTGCAAGCACAGAGTACTGCTTGTGACGTGGACTTGAGTTCGGCGTGGACGGCAGACTCACTGAGTCTCAGGTGTGTTTGGTACACTGGCGTCAGAATTATTGGCCACGAGGAGGTTGCGGAACAAAAAAGTGAACACTGAAAACTAGACGCAAACCCAAGCAAACAGTGTAAGCCATCAGTGCTATAGCTATAGATATGCAGATGGGCAATCTAGGCAAAAATCCGGGGATGGATGATACGTAGAATTCCATGTCATGTGGGTATAGAGAATCCTTAAGCTTGAGTGTTCGGTCAACAGAATAGCATGTAACATCACATTTCGGAGGCACGCTGCCTCAACTGCAAGTATACTATCTACTACTGTCCAGGCAAGACATTGCCTTCACGCACATCCGCCGGCACATTGTCCTGGAGCATTGCCTTGAACACAACTTCATCATCCGTTGGAACGATCTCCAATGGGCCTGCATATTCGTAAACCACCGCTAAGCCACGTTTGACAACGCCGAAGTTGTCTTCGTGCGATCGCGTTGGACGCTTGATACGCAGCCTTCCCATAAAGCCCATTTTTTCCTTATGACAACCTATGGCATCCACGGTCAACCATTCATCCAGTGGTCTGCCCTTGCGGAGGAGCTTGCCCTCTTCATACCGAAGACAGATCCAGGTGAGGACCCAGATGAACGATTCAGCATCATGCCGGTACACGTGCTCGACTTCGCCTGCGATAGCTTCTTCTGTGAGAAGGTCTAAGGACATGAACGGGACCGTCCCTGTGCGCTCGAAGCCTTTGGTGCGTTGTTTAATTGATGACAACAATTGTATAATCGATGCCAAGTCGAAATCGTTGAGGACGCTGATAAAATTATCACCTAAGCGGTACCCCATGAGATTGTTGGGGCTGACGTCACGGTGATGCACGCCTCTCCTCCAGAGGGCGCGATGACCTGTCTAAGTAGTGGGCGGATGAAAAAGAACACGAGAAGGACATAACACTTACACTTGACAACGTCCCACCATGCGACGAGGAACTCCTTTTTCTCCAGTGTCGTAATTGGGGTAAGCTTTTTGAATACGATAATATGTAGGACGCGGTGACCCAGTTCGGCATTATCAAATCCTAGTGCCCTTCTAATTATCGCCGTGGATGTTCCGTCAAACTTGTAGAACCAGATCATCTCTGGAACGTGGCCCAACACATCGGGCTCCTCTTTCGCAATCTTATATACCTCCTCGAGGATATCAAATTCGCTCTGACGTGCCTCTTCTTTGGCAACCAATTCAGCGGATTTGTTCAGAAAATAAGACTTCTTCGGCAGATTCGATAGCACCTTGCTCTGAACTGGAAAAACGGTGGTTGCACGTCCGCGTAGACCAGAATGAGTTGTGCGTCCTTGAGAGTTCAAATACAACTGAAGGTCGACTGTGTGCTTCAAGTTCTTATCCTCGACTTTGATCTCACCCGAAAATCCGGGTTCGAATACCGTGTCAAGGCCCCACTGCTTGTGTCGCATGCGCTGCAATTGAGGGGCAAGAACGTAAAAGAGGATGTTGGTTTTAAGGCTCTCAAAAGCAAGTATCCCAGGTGCGTTCACATTTTTCAGTTCAACGAGTGCAGAGTTAGCAGCGTCGACGAAACGAGAGTAAGTCGCCGCTTCCTTCTCGGGATCACAACTTGATAATATCGTTAGTCTTACTTCAGACTGTTTGAAGTACCGGCTTACAAATCACTCAAATACTGCTTGACCTTCGGCGCTATGCCTGCCCCATTAATATTGTAGAGGGGCAGGACAGTTTTGATGGAAGTTTCGAGTAACGTCGGCAACTTCTCAGGAAATGATTGGGAAGAATCCGTGCACCTTTCAAGGAGTGCCTGTCGTATTTCGTCTACTGTGCATTCCTTGAAGTCCCGGACATCTCGTCCGATCAATGGACGGACATCACTGACGCTGCGTGATCAACGAAGTTTAGTATGCGCGATGGGAACAGAAGAAAGATCTGACGCACTCAACGCCTACAGCACTGATATGTTCGCTGACAACAGCGGAGCCAACTGCGTGTGGGATGGACTCGAGGGGGGACAAAACAGGGTTACGGGCAGATGTCCATGGTGCAGTGGCGGCAGTATTATCGGTCATGATGGGGAGGTTCCTGAAAAGGAGGCTCAGATAGAAAAGAAAAGAGAGCTTTGGGAGCAACTTGAAGAAGATGAGATTCGAGCTCGCTTCTAGGCAGCACAAGTTCAACGTTACTGTGACACAAACATTTTCGAGTTCCACTCTCACTCAGGCATGTACTCCGCTCAAGCATGTACTCCGCTCAGGCATGGCACTGCAATCAAGCCCCTTTCATGCCCTGCTGGATTGTCCCCCCAGTTCGCCATAGTGTCCTGCTGCTCTTTCCGCGGTATTGTTGGCATTCAGGATGCAAATCCCTATGCTCTTGAGAAGAATCGGTTCTGCGGAATGGCCTATTTGTTCTCCATTTTCACTTTCGGTGGTAGAACTGCGCCGCCCGATGATGGCGTTTATTTCACTAATGCTCGCATGATTACCGAAATTGCAGGTGATGAGACGGTCGGCCGCAGGCGAGCGGATCGCTTGTACCATTGTATCTAGACGTCACAGAGCAGCGAAGCACATAGAGTGCAGTCTGTGATATTTGTGTGGCTATGTTACTTACTGTTGTGGCATGTTGTTGCCAAATTAGTAGTTTGCTGATGGACAGCCCAGAAGGCTCCAATCAACCAAGGTGCTAGACGCCAACGCCGGCCCCTAGTGCGGTGGTTCACGCTGGAGAACTTGACAGCGGCGCATTGTAATTTTACCATGTGAATTCCGGACAGTTCGAAATTCACCGTACGCTACCTGTGATCATGCGTAGTCTGGTCGAACCTATTATAAATAGGTATGAGGACTTCATTTCTGCCTCCTCCGAGTCACCCCCAGGGCTCTACTTTTATCAGGTCCCCATGAAGCTTCTCGCAAGACTCAAGTCCACCCTACTTTTAGTTGTGGTTGCTTGCATCATTTCCACTTCTGCCCATTCCAATGGCCTTAGTGGTCTGTACGCTTTGGTGAAAAGGCGCATGCCTAGTCACTCTAACGCGTTCATATTTAATCTGTCGACATCCATCAGCTCAGACGTGGACACGTTCAAAATACGTGATGCTTCGCATGATGAAGGAGCTGGAAATGCGAAAATTTACATCGAGTGCACAACCATAAGCGCTTGTGCAAGAGGACTGTATACGTGCGTCAATTTTCAGCCAGTGAAGCAATGCGGCTTGTCTCAATTTGTCATATTGACGAACTAGCTATGTCACGGAATTCGGTGGTGTGGATATCTGGTGGACAGGTTCGCGACTTGACCAGCTCCCTCACCAGCTTCCCACCGTCCAGGAGCCGGTAACCAGAAGTGCTATCGTGCCGTATCGTTATTTCTTCAACACGGTCACGTTTGACTACACGGCTGCATTCTACACTTTCGATGATTGGTCTTTGCTTCTTGATTGGCTCGCGTTGCGCGGTGTCAACCTCCCTCTGGCTTGGGTTGGTTATGAGTATATCCTGGTGGAAGTATTTCGAGAGGCTGGGCTCACTGATGCGGAAATCGCAGACTTTCTGTCTGGTCCTGCCTTCCAGGCATGGAACAGGTTTGGTAATATACAAGGCAGCTGGAGTGGCGACCTTCCAACGCAGTGGGTCAACGACCAATTCGCTCTGCAAAAGCAGATCATTCCCCGTATGGTTGAACTGGGAATGACCCCTGTTCTCCCATCGTTTACCGGATTCGTCCCCCGTGCTTTGCACAACTTGTATCCAAACGCATCTATCGTCAACGGCAGTCAATGGGTCGGCTTCTCCTCAACATATACCAATGTTTCATTCCTCGAACCTTTCGATCCCCTTTTTGCAATTTTGCAAAAGTCCTTCATCGACAAACAGGTCGCCGCGTACGGCAACGTCTCCCATATCTACACGTTGGACCAATACAATGAGAATGATCCCTACAGCGGCGATCCCGCATATCTTCGGAACGTCACCTCAGCCACGTTTGCAAGTCTGCGAGCAGCCGACCCGGAGGCTATATGGCTCATGCAAGGCTGGTTATTCTTCAGCGGTCAAACATTCTGGACCACGGAGCGCGTGCAAGCATATCTCGGCGGCATCCCGGGCAACGATAGCATGATTATCCTTGATTTATACAGCGAGGCGCAGCCTCAATGGGAGCGACTGAGCTCATACTATGGAAAGAAATGGGTTTGGTGCGAGCTGCACGATTTTGGTGGCAGCATGGGATTTGAAGGGAACTTTGTGAATGTCACCGCGGAGCCACTGCGCGCCCTGACATCACCTGGTTCCTCTATGGTTGGCATGGGCTTGACGCCTGAGGGTTTGGAAGGGAACGAGATTATTTACGACGTTCTGCTTGACCAGGCTTGGTCTCCTACAGCTATCAATAGAACATCGTATGTGTCGTCCTGGGTGTCAAGGCGATACTACATCTCCGACCTCCCTTCATCTGCTATAAATGCGTGGGAGATCCTGGGGGCAACGGTCTACAGCAACCGAGATCCATCTTCGCAATCCACCGTGAAGAGTATCTTGGAGCTAGCACCCGCACTCAGCGGGCTCGTTAACCGGACGGGACCACCACTCCCAACTCTTGTCTTCTACGACACAAACACGACTATCGTCCCTGCCCTGCAGATGCTCATACAAGCAGGCTACGAGTCCAAATCGTTGCTGAACATTCCAGAGTTCAAATATGATCTTGTAGATGTCACACGCCAGCTGCTCGCGAACCGCTTCATTACCCTCTACGAAACACTTGTTGCCACGTACACATCGAGTTCATCCAGCAGTGCAACTATCACTGCAGCCGGTCAACCTCTCTTGCAGCTAATGCATGATTTGGACGAGCTTCTGCTCACCAACGACTACTTCCTCCTCGCGAACTGGATTAGTGCAGCCAGGAGCTTGTCGCATGGAAACGCGTCATATGCTGCGTTCCTTGAGTACAACGCACGGAACCAGATCACGCTGTGGGGTCCCACAGGTGAGATCAATGATTACGCATCCAAGCAGTGGGGCGGCCTCGTTGGCACATATTACGTTCCACGATGGACGGCCTTTGTAGAGTACCTGGTCGGGACGAAGGCAAATGGCACTGCGTACAATGCGACGACTGTTGCAAACGCCATGCTTATGATTGGGGAGCAGTGGGATACTCAGACGTGGGGCCAGACGGTGAATTGGGAAACGGTGGGCGACTCGTGGAGTATGGTGCAAGCTTTGGCAACGAAATATACGTGAAAAGGTTATCGGTATCTTTATCGTATATATTGAGGGTGTGATTTGACTAACCCATCTGAAGGATGATTCAGAGTAGGCTGCGAGCGAAGGCGTATTTTATACCATGAACATAAGTAGATAGCATGGTGCCCAGTTGAACGTTGAACTAAACGGATACTCACCCTGTTGCGCTTTGTAAACTACTAAGTAGGAAACATTGGAATTCAAATTCGTCTGCTGCGAAGCATTATTTTCTGTATGTCAACTACGCATTGCCCTTGGATTTCCCAGCACTAAATCCAGGATCCGGCGGATATTCGTCATTAGTTCCATCACGATCTTTGATATATTGGTACTTCGGGTGTTCGTGTCTGGGGACAAGTGTGTAAATCCAGCAGCAATGGATGAGAGCAGGACTTTACGACCACCTTAATATTTTACTGGGGCTAGAAGAAGCCAGTCACTGCTGAAATCTTGTGCCGAATCAAAGTCACCCAATAAAACTAGCTGCGTGGAATTTCAATTCCTGTTAAACATCCAGTCCATCAGCGGGTTTCCAACGATTTTCATTGGAACCATTATCCACAGTGAATACCTTACAAACGACTTTCTACATTCAAATCTCCCCAGAGCACACCGACTCCAGCCATTCAACATCACTCCTAACCTTCGTGAGGTTCTCGCACCCATCTGAAGTGATCAATATGTCGTCCTCAATGCGCACGCCGCCCATTTCGCGGTAGTCTTTCAACAATTCGCGGTTCACATATTCTGACTCCTCTACAGCTTTGAGTAGATGTTCATGGAAGTATATTCCCGGTTCAACAGTCTATCGAAGTAAGCAGCTGAATAATCCACACAAGGTTCGAACTTACAACAACCATGCCCTCTGCGAGTGGTAACCGGAGCCGCAGGTAGGTGTAAAAACTGGGGTGTCCAATGTTGTCTTGTGGAATAGTCGTGTTGTTTATTGGTTTACTTGCACTCGGGACATCATGCACATCCATTCCCAGCGAATGCCCGACTCCGTGAGGGAAAAAGGCCGAGCTAACTCCAGAGCGCATGATTTCGTCTTTCGAGCCTTTGAAAAGTCCGAGGCGGAGGAACCCTTCCACAAGAATATGATGGCAGAGGAGCTGGATGGTGTCCCAGTGGATGCCAGGTCTGAGTGTTTTCATCGATTGCTACGCAAGTGTTACACGGTGGTACAATGGACTCATAGGCAGGGCCTACCTGCTGCATCTCCAACACAAGAGAGTATATTTGCTTGCTCTTCTCAGTAAACTTTCCGCCGTTTCCAACAGGCATCGTGCGTGTAACTTGAAGACAGAAGTTCAGACTTGCCTTGACACTTAGTTGCTGTCACTCACTGTCTGCAGAGTAGCAATCCCATTCGCATCCTGCGTCGATAAGGAGTACCTGAGGCTCTAACTGCCTTTCGGGTGTAGAGCCGTGTGCAAATGCATCGCGATTCAAGTGATCGTGTGGCTTTACAGGTCCCCAGGTGAACTCTCGGTCGTTACAGCAGTAATGTAACGTAGCGGCCCTCTTAGAGGCAGCAACGATAGGGAGATATGCTTGATGAACAGCCCTGGCGTCATTGGTGAGTTGTCGGGCATCAGTGCTTATTAGTGAGTTCGTACCCTTCACGCCGGCATGACGCAACGAAGGTCGCTTCTGCTTCCGCCTCTTTCTCAATCAGCCACTCTCCGGGAAGAAGGGGACGATCAATGCCTGCACCCTTTCCCTGAAGAATCTTACCCTGTACTGCGTTGCCCAAAACGCGCATGACGGTCTCATGCGCCCTCGAGCTGATGTCGTTTGCGCGTCGGAGCATTGATACCTCGTTCTCATCCTTGATCAATCGTGTTTTGTGCAAGGAAGAGAGTAAGTATGCATCCGTTGCGGTATGGGTCTCTGATGCAACAATAGTCGTCGTGTACTCCTCGGATAAAGTGGGAAATAGAGGCGAGTTGCGCGGCAATGTATGGAAGACAGCTTCTGGATGTGACTGAAGGAGTGAATCGATGGCAAATTGTAGCTCTGAGCTATACGCAATGTCGGTTACGTCAAATAGCAGCTTCGCTTCCTCGATTGTTGGCGGTGGAACACTCCACATAAGGTCCGCGAGCTCTATTTTCGGGATAGACAGCTTGACGCTCAGCCTTGTAGAAGTGTTTGCCTGTTCAGGCTGATACAGAGCGAGAAGGAATGATCCAGGGACGGAGCATCCTGAGAGGTAGTAGAAATTAGACTCTTGGCGAAATGGTAGCTCGCGATCTGTGTCGTTTCGGAAGGGAGTATTTCCTCCTGCAAGAAGAATGACTTGGGGCTACTCGCGTTAATCGATGCTAAGCGTTAATCTATGGGATATCATATTGAGCTACCTTCTCCTTCAACTGCGATGGAAGCACATTCATAAGCTGTTCGAACGTCCTTTGTACGTGTGCCCTCGCTGCGTTCAACTTAGTCAGTCCCCCTTTTCCAACAGATCTATATCAGCACCAACCGCAGTAAGTCAACCCAGACATGATGATGAATGAAGTGAACAAGTGAACGGGTTGTGAATGAGAAGATCCGGGGTGGCGGGTTAATACCACGGCCAGTGCTATGTATTGGTACCAAGCGCTATCACATGCACACCGATGGTGAAGCGGTTATCATGCTTGCCTTCCAAGCAAGCGGCAGGGGTTCGACTCCCCTTCGGTGTAAATTTTTCCTCACGTCAATTCACACAAGCAGAAGCTTTTGTACTACTGTACGCTTTTTGGGCAAAGAAACTGTAACCGACCAGGTCGAATTTGTAGTCAACAAAGTCGGGAAGCGATGAGCCGCCAATCAGAAAACATTCCAGATTTCGCAAAGTCACGCATACCATAGCTAGTAGGGCAATGATTGTCAACCTTTTGCACACAGCGGCCATCTACCATATGTAAGGACCAGGTGTTTGATCCCGCGGAACCAATTCGCGTCGACTCCATGTGCGGGCTCCACTCGAGCCCTTGCTCTAGCGTGGGGGCCTCGAGGACAAATTTGTCATGAAAAGTATGGCAATAACGGATATATCGCAAACACTACAGCAACACCCTAAACTGCTGGAGATGGTGCGCAATGCCTGCCAGACGGGCGCATTCTCCCATATCGCCGACCTCGGTGAGTATTTGTGACAGTCAGATAGATACCTCCCTATGCTGACAGTTACTGGTAACGCAGAAATATTTCAGATACCCCAAGCACTCTCACTGGTGGTCTAGGTGTCTCGATACATGTCGAACCTGGGCTCAAGCATACTCCATATCTTAGCGCTCGCTGACAGATTTGGTGCAAGTGATTATCAGACGGAACAAACCGAAGTGTATCGAAATTCGGTTGCCTCCAACCACAGCAAGCAAATCTGAGCATCTAGCAGATCCGCTCATCATCACCATCTTCCTTGCCCTCGACTGTTGATTTTCGCATTCCTGTGCCTGCCCTCATCGTCTCTTCTTGGCATGCCCCGCAAAGAGCCCGAGTCAAGTACGTCAGCCAGACGGAGAGAAGCGCTGTTAGACTCGCCAGCACGCGTTGCACCTCCTCGAGCAGGAGCAAAGTATCCACCACCATATGGTGCACAGCGCCGCCAGGATGCTCTTTGGGAAGGTGAGCAACAGTATTATGATACATATTGAGTTACCCATCAAGAAGCAGGCGGGAATGAGGCGCTCCCCCCTCAATGGCATCAGTTTCAGGTGCCGAGTGGTGCAACAGGATATCAAGACGACACGCTTATTATGGTTTCATGGAACCGACCTTTACCAGGAGTGCGACTAGGTGAGCGAAGAACGTGCTACCAGGAGCAAGGAACTCATGGCTGAGCATAGATGAACCTGGACAACTCGTGATTGATGGATGTGAATGGCACATCTCGCCACTCGGGCGGTCCTACTTTGTCAACCACGACAGTCGGACCACATCCTGGAAGAAACCAAAGCCAGTGCGTCCAGCAGAGAGTTTGGTGCCGGAGTGCATCATCGAGGGTCACTCTAGATGCATATGGAGCCTTGCCTGCTTGGGCACCAGTTGTAATATACTGAGTGCGGCGGATGACTCTTCGATTCGCCACTGGAAAAGAGACGGAGAGCCAGTAGGAAAGCCTTTGGATAGCAATGGTGGGGGGATAAGCTCAATGACATTATCTCCGGATGAAACAATGGCCGTGAGCGGAAGTATGGACGGTAGACTACGACTGTGGAACATAAGGAAGGGCATTATGGTCGGCGACCCGTGGGAGGGGCACAATGATGGAGTGAGGTGCCTCGATTGGTCTCCAAATTCCTTGGAGATAGCAAGTGGATCGCAAGATGGCACCATACGACGATGGAATCCGAATGTTGGCCGGCAAACAGCGACACCAATAGAGACCGGTCATGGCTGGGTGAATGCTGTCAAATACTCTCCCCAATGCGACAAATTCATGAGCGGCGGCCACGACAGTATAATCCGCGTGTGGTCCAAGGACGGGCAGTTGCTCATCGAGATCAAGGGACATGAAGACTCGGTGACGTCATTGTGTTGGTCCAAGGACGGCGCACACATCTTCTCCGGGTCAGGCGATTACACCATCCGAAAATGGCGGTCAATTAATGGAGAGGAACTCATCGTTCTTCAGGGTCATACCAACGCCATCAGATCCCTCTGTCTGTTACCTGATGAAGGCCATCTTGTTAGCGCATCAGAAGACTGCTCAGTTCGCATCTGGGACCTCAAGACCAATCAGCCAGTTGGAGTTCCACTCTTGCATGACGACGAACTCTTAACTCTTGCTATATCCCGTGATGGAAAATACATTGCTAGTGGTGGATTAGAGGCAAAAGTCTATGTTTGGAGCATGGAGGCAGCACTCAATCAGCGGGGTGGCGACCAAGTTGGCGTGCGTATGTGCATTGGCGCCTTAACACATTTTTAACGGTTCTGGTTTAGAGCGTGGATGATGCCAATGCAAACCCTGACGCGAAGTCCAAGGCAAGTCAGCCCTGCTCCTCTTCTCTTTCCCACTCGATCTTACCTTTTCCTAGGGGCATCCAGTGCGACCGAGAGATGTGCGCCGATCAGTTGTGATTAACCTTGTCCTTCGCTCATTTGTTTGTTCAGTACTTCTCCTCACACCCAATTTTCTTCAGACAGCACGCGAGTAACAAAGGCTCGGCGAAATATGTCAGTGTTGCTTTTCGTTCCTGAACTCTTTCTCGCCTGACACTGATATAGGGCAAAGACTTCTTCGCCAACGATACAAATCGCGCGCCAGCTCCGCCTGCGAGCCCATCAGCTGTCCTTCATAGTTTGTTCGGTTCACTACGTTTCCGTACTCGACCTCCAAATTCACCTCGATTAACAACGCGCGAGCCCCGACATTGGAATTTCAACTTAATTTCTGTAAGAATTTCCAAACGCACCGTTGATGTACCCGCTGCTCGTGATGAAGACGTGAGTTTTCTCGCCGTCACTTCTCTTTCATTCCATTAAAATACAATGCAGAGGTACGGTATTACTCCTGAATCTGACGCGGAAGCTGCCGCAGCTATGCAACGTACGAATGTCAACAACGAGGCCGACAGTTCAACCCAACCAGGTCAACCTACGCCGGTGGTACAAGGGTCTCAGGGACGACCAACAGAAACACAAAGCCTAAGTGGTGGGACAGGAGACCTGTCTTATGAAGTTAACTGCTGCGGCTGCTGCGGATTTTTCTTTGGTCCCCGTCATCCCACCTCGCATCGGTCCTGAGTTCATTTGCTGGAAGTCATTCGATGTTTTTCTCTTCTCTCGTGTGCGTTTAGGCGTTGTATCTCACTCGTATGGCATAATGATGTGACAAATCACTGGATTCCTAATATGTCTTATCGTAAAAGCGTGTTCAAGTTCGCCATGGCCCTCTCGAGTCTCGATAGAGGACAGTCCTATGCTGGCAATATGTTTTCTGGAGTTTCTTACGCTCTCCAGACGAACGGTGTCACCCCACAAAAAGAATCTCCCTCCTTGGTCCTGCTCCGATCCCTTTTCAGTGTTTCGATCTGAAGTAGCCCGAGATCTCGACGTGCTCTTGAAATTTGGCTGAAATCAAGCTGCTGAATACCTCAAAATATCGTAGCACTGATTCATAGGGCACCAGTCCGGATCTGGTTCAGTGCCAGTACAAGCAGGGCCAAGCTTCAATATTTGATGCAATTGCTGAAGGCTCAGGTTAAGATGCGAGTTGCTTCAAGCTCCTTCTGATGGCCTCTAAATCTAAGTGGCATAGTCCTGGCCACCAGCATCCAAAGGAGTATCGAAATCACTGGTGCCAGGTGCTGTGGCACATATGCCTAAGTCGATGCAAAGCAAGCAACATTGACCGTAAGAGGAACAGCACTCACTTACGGCCCCAGAGAAAAGCGAAAGCAACCCTTTGTCCACGGTTAAAAAAAAAAAAGAGATAAATCACATAAAATTCTGGGCCTTCTTGCTTTTGACCTTCCCCGTGATCGTAGTCGTCTTACCCTTCTGACTCTGAGTCTTGGGCTTACTAGCCTGGAACAGCTTGTCAGCAGCGACCTCGTCCTCATCCTTTACCTTCTTCTCGTCATCAGAAGCATCGACGACTTCATCGTCCAACTGAGAGAAACGTTAACGCACGGTGACGATCATGCTCAAGATACTCACATCAAAGACGTCTTCTAGATCAGGCGCTGGACCTCCTGCGAGTTTCTTGGGGACTTTCCCGAGGTCCGTTGCTTTATGGAATGGTATGGGATGATCCGTGCTGTTATACCTGGGCGCACTGTCAGCTACGAGCAGACATGATTGATTGGTGAGCCTGACTTTTTCGTAAACGATGTCTTTGTTGCGGGTTTGATGAGCTTGTTAACAACATCGTCTTTCTGCGCGTCCACCCCAAGCTCGACGACAGTGTCCCAATCTTCACGGGAAAGGTAGTACTCGTCCATCCGTTCAATGACGTCATCGACAGCGGCCTTGAAGAACGCGTTAGCAGCAAAGGGGAAGAGCGAACGACAAAACCTACCGCGCCCCGGTCGATCAATGGCTTGACGACGTGTGGGTATAGTGCAGGGATGTACGACTGTCGGATCTCGGATTTGTCTCCCGAGACTCTGAGACGCATTCGGACCTGTACGTCTCCCAGTTGTCGACTGAGCTTGTTCTGTTTCGAATTTTGACCTAGCCACCTGCGGATATCATATGAATGATGTGTGTACGAGGGATCCACGAAGAACGTACTGAGGGAACGTCATTGGGTTTTGGCCGCCGTATCCGCCGCCTGCACCGAACAAGAATGAGGCAGGTCGTACCATCGAACAGACTGCATGTAACGGCATTAACGACCAGTGCTGTTCCGGCCTGAGGGACGTCATGAGATCCAATGAAAGCAGAGATGCTACATTTCCGCTCACCCGTGAATCAGAGCATCGACAAGATCAGCGTCAGATATGGAAGACGCGGCTTGATCCATCAGCTCGAGTTGCTTCAACATTTTCGGTGGTCCTTCGAGGTTCCGTGCCTTGACAGGTTGAGTCTTCAAATAATTTTCCTATGAAGAGGTTAAGTATTTTCGTAGCGCTCAGGAGCAGTGTGTTTCACTTGAATGAAGAGCGGGACAAAGGAATGGTCGTGGAAGTACAATTCCATCTTGTCGCCTAGTGTCTCTCGAGCGTTCGGGCCAAACGCGTACGGACCAAGGATTTTGTATGTCACGTCGAAAGGCGTCAAGATGGTGTATTTTTCGTTGATTTTTGCACTGACAATATAGATATAATAGGTGAATGAGAACGACGAAGAGTACACGTACAGATTCTTCGCTTCGTCGAAGTCCATGCTACTACTGGATAGTCGCCATGTAGATAGCATATTCAAAACCTGTCGAATATCCGACTGGGATCCAGTAATAAGCTGATCGATGACATTCGCGGGGATCTTCATCTTCTCCCTAGTCGGCGACATCAGCATGGTGTCAATACAGAGTAAGGACAACGTACTTGTATGCGATCGACATTATGCGTGATCGGACAGCTTGGGCCTCGGGGCTATCGCTGCGGTGAGGTCCTGTTATACGTGAGGTTGAGTACGACGTACCGTCTAAACGTCATGCCAAAAGTATTTGCGATGAGTGGCTTCAGCTTCTGGGCACCTCTATCATTAGCGATACAGATGATGGGGATCTGAATAATGAGGTAAGATGAATGCTCGAGTGGATGGATTGAAACGTACTTTCGTCTTCTTGATCAAGGCGTTGAGAGCGCCGACACCACCCCTGTCGCCAGCGGACATGCCATCGACTTCGTCCATGATGAGACACGTCTTGTCGGTGATTCTGACTCCTGCTGCGTTTGTCGCCTATTGACGTATTAGAGTGACCATGACAGACAACATGAAACAAACAAACATCATTTCCGCCCATCCACCCGTCTAACGACAGGTTGCTGATGTTCATGCCGCTCTGATTGTTTGTGAGCACAGTGAAAGGGTACCGGCAAGGCTCTGCTCTCGACTTACCTCAACCAGCTTTTTGCTGCGCGCATCGCTTGCATTGAGCTCGATAGGCGTGAACCCTTCGAGCTTGGCGCAAAGGTGCGCACTGGTAGTCTTGCCAATACCAGGTGGGCCAGTGATCATCACTGCGCGATAGACGTTCATAGCGTTTTTCCCCGGTTTTTTGAAACCACATTTGAGGCTATCTGACCTGCGCAAGAATTTACATTGACCTGAAATAAACGCTGATATGAAGACCCACCAGTCGTGAAGCCACAGTTGGAGTTTCTCCACCTGGCCTTTATTACCGCAGATTTCCTTTAACGACTGAGGAGCGTATCTCGTTGTCCACAGCTGGCTGGAGACATCAGTTTTGGAACTATAATACATTTAGCGGATGTGCTAGGTAAAAAACGAGTGCATACTAACCTGCCAAATTTATCGGCGTCCTTTGATGCTTGTTTCTCCCTCCGTTCGAGCTCCTTTGCTGCCTGTTTGATCGTTTCTTGCTCCTTAGCCACCTTCTTCTTCGTTTTCTCGTCTAGCTCCCCACCACCTGGTCCTTCGCGAGTAGCGATTAGATTAAGGAACTCGTCCTCAGAAAGCGTCTTGAGTCGGTGTTTGTTGATTGCGTTAAGCTTCGAAGGACCGGCATTCTCGCCTAGGACGACAAACGACGTTCTTGATGAAGGTTGCAATACGACACGCCTGTGAAATCATGAAGCTGAGTGTACACTGTGAGTGTAGAAAAAAACTTACCCTCCAAATCGCTTTGCTAAGTCTGTTGCTTCGTCTCGGGAGAAACTGCTGAGCTCGCCAGTGAAAACAAAGGCTAGTCCCTCGAGACAGTTGGGCGACTTGGGCTGAGGGACCTGTTTCGAACCCGGAGCAGACGGACCAGCCAATTTCGCGGCTTTTGCAGCAGCCCAGCTAAGTAATGAAGTTCAAAAACAGAAACCGAATACTGAGAGTTTGCATACTTGAAGGTTTTGGAAGGCGGCTCTGCATCCTCTGCTTTAGCCTTGCCTGTGCCTGTTGCCTTCGCTTTCTGCGGGGAACGTTTCTTGGGGGGCGGTTTTGCCCTCGGGGGAGGCTTAGTCTTGCCCTTCTTCTCAGGCTTGACGTCTTCCTCGTCCTCATAGTCGTCCTCACTCTCCTCTGCTTTTTCCTCGGAGGAGTTCACCACGAACTCATCTTCCTTCGATTTCCTCGATTTGATAGGCGCCTTTCCGTTCGCTTTGGCCTTGCTTGTCGATGTAGTTGCTTTCGACGTCGATGCTGACGCAACCACCTTCGGTGCAGTCGTTTTCGAGGCCGATACTGACGCGACTGCTTTCGGTGTAGCCACTTTTGAGGTTGAAGCCGAGGCAACTACTTTCGGTGCAGATTTCGCAGCGACGGCTGCCTTCTTCTTTGGCGGCGACGCGACCAATTCGCCCTCCTCGTCGGTCGAGATGACAACGATGTTTTTGCGCTTGAGACTCTTTTTCGGTGGGATATCGTCACTGTCGATCATCATCGTACGGTCGGACTTTGTCCTTGCCTTGTGCTAGGAGTTCGCGGGAGTCATGGAATGTATTAAGGAAGGGCACTCACGGTATTATCTCCTCCAACACCACCGAAGAAAGAGCGAAGGTCTTTCCCTGTCGCTGCAACGGTCTTTGAGGGCTTAGCGGGTGCCATGGTCGTCCGTGCTATAGCAGGGTGCGCGTGGTATAGTCGTGTTCACACCGGACGCGGAAGCACGTCGCGTCACAAATGACACGCTCTGTCACGTGTCGCTGTGACACACTTGAGTAGGTAAATTTGAGCATATCATTAATGTACAACCCTTTCTCTCTCCAAATCGTAGAAGGTGGAAAATCAGATAATTCGTCAGAACACCTCGATCGGGTATATAAAATCAAGCGGAAATCTCCTACGCAACACTTTGAGTGAAAAAATATCGATATGGCAAGGTCTTTTAAGATTTGCTCTGCCAGTATACGTCAAGATCCATCATCATCGTCCCTATGCCTCTGGGAGCACACTTTGCACCCATGATCTGCAACACACCCATCACATAGCACACGATCGCACGAGCATTCAGCATCCCGCACACACGCCATGCAAAGTCGACTCGAGCACACCTCGCACGAAACCGCCAGATGCGACTCACAGCGATCGCACATCTTTACTTCACAACTCCCGCACGACGCCACGAGTTTAGCGGGCAGTTCCTTCAGCTCCTCGTCGTCCATTTCCAAATCTTCTTCAGCGCAGTCGTGACAGAGGTTCGATTTGTTGCATAGGACACAGTCGTCGATGTAGGAACAACTGTAACAGAACGGCCGGTGACAGCGCGGACAGCGGATGAACACGCTGGGATCATGTGCCGCACAGAGATCGCATGCCCACACCGCCCCGCACAGACATGTTATACCGCCACTCGTGCACTCTGGGCAGATCGAATCAGACCAACATAGCTTATTTCGGCAGCTACGCCAGCCGGGCAGGTCGCATTCCATGCAGGAACCGCGCTTGGGAAGGTGAGTGCGTGCAGATTCAGCGTAGGCCTTAACCAGGCCAGGAGCGATGAACCTGATGTCGGGTACGCGAGGCATCGGCGGGATACTGAGCGGATGACCGGTACATGAGGAGATATCCTTCGCACAGCACCAAAAATTGCATCCAGGACACTTTTCTAGCTCCCGCTTGGACCCCTGTTCCTGGAGGCATGGCAAACATAGCACCTCCGTTTGATGTCTGACGCACCGCGCGAAAGGGGGATCAGAAAGTCCACGGCATTCGTGCGACTCGCACGATGCGACCTGACAGCTGTTGCAGTGGATAAGATTGGAATCACATATGGAACATCGAGAAGAATCTGATCGTAAACGGGCAATGTCTACGGCACCATCACCCTCCTGTAGTAGAAGGCGTTTGTGGTATTTCTACCGAAGTCAATTCGCTTCATGATAGTGGATAGGTACTGGTCGGCCCTTACCTGCGCTTGCAGTTGCTTCGATACCCTACGTGCAAGGTCACTCTCGGTCCAACGGTCGAAGTCGAGAGGAGATATGAGCAATTTCTGTGACATCGCGAAAACGAAATCATAGATATCCATCACGTCAGGTGTAAGCTCGCTAGGGACGCGGATGCGCACGTCGTGCACCTTGTCTTCGATCTGCATGTGATGGAGTAGAATAGCAAAGCGCGTAACGGACTCTGTGGAGAGGCGGAAATGTATGACAACACTTGATAGGATGGTTGGTTCTGGCTTTTCTTGTAAGACTGCGTACCCGAGGGTCGCGATGTGATTTACTTCGTTGATGTCGGAGGGCTCGTTTGGGGGGTCTAACATGTGGTAGACCGCTTTCATGACCCGGAATATCTTGGTGCGCATGGGATGGCCATTGTCTCGCTCGCGTGGTGAGATGATTGTCCAGGCAGGCATTGCAAGCGCAGATGGGCCCGGCTGTCAACAGTAGTAGTAGTAGTAGTAGTAGTAGTGAAAAAACATCAAAATTATGGCAACACCCCAGGACAGCCCCCGTAATTTCTATTCTTGGCCAAACTCAACGTTGTCGCGATGTCAACATCTCAAATGGTGAGTTGTTCATGAAACTGGAACAGAAGCATTCATTTGTTCCTTACATCGTGTTTGTCGTTCACTGACATCGTGACTTTGCCCAATAATTTCAGTTTCAAGCTTCTCTTTCGTGGGGGATTCACAATGGCAATGTACCAGTACGATTTTGGAGTCGACTTGATGTTCATCCACGTTGGGGGAGCACCGTACCAGACTCGGAGTAGCAGTTGATATGTTCAACAGTCCCTCATAAAGAAGACCATGAACCGGATGTCACGGAGCGCCCGCAGGCTAAGTATCCGTTCAGTTCAATGTTTAACAGTTGATCTCATATAGCTTGGTGCTGTGACGTCCTTCAGAATACATCGTAGAAACTTTGAAGGTGAATGATTTTCCTTCACCTTCATTCTGTCGCTATCCATTCACTTTTGTAGCAACTTTGCGGTTATCTTCGACGAGTCTCTATCTGGCACGGCGACCTCTCTGTCCATAACCAAAACTTCGCACAGGCAACGAACGAGCTTGGTCTCACCTTTGGCAAGTGTTTGCAGTCTCAGGCTTGAATTCCGTATTGTTTTTCTCCAATAGATACTTGCTATATGCTCGCCGTGATGTTTGGCCATCCAGCGCGGGCGAAATTTGTTTCAGACCCCGGACGGACGAGACTGGCTTCAGACGTCAAATGGTTAAGTATGGTGTAAGGCTTAATAATGAGTTCGATGGGGATTGATAGACCACGAGTGATGAGTGAGTGGGAGTTAATTCACTAAAGATACAAAAAAGTAAGGACATCCTTTTATATCTAAGCGAGTGGCTCATCGAAGCGGTCCAAAGGGAATTCCATCGTCAGCGGAGTGGCACTCCTTATAATGGCGATTGGCAACTGTCTGGGTGACAATGCCCCAAAATTATTTCTACAGCCAGTATTTCAAATAATCCAGCATCTCAAGAGCTTTGCCGATTTTTTGATGTTTCCGGCGTTCCTGGCGTCAAGGTGCGCACCATGATAATTCCACCTCCGGATCGTTTTCCGTCAACGGCATATCGACATCATCCATGAAGGCCTTTTCAATTTTTGCAAACGTAGCACGGCAAAGTCGACCAGCTGCCGACACTCTCAACTATGCACGTCAAAACCTCTCTCGCAAGGTCCTAATCCATGTGACGAGAGGCTCAGCCGCTTGACTACATATTCAAGTCTGTCAGGAGTCGCAACCTCATGGCTGGAAAGGCAGTCATGAGTCTGAAACTGTCGATTCATGCAACACGTCATATTTGTTTTATTGTACATATAACATCTCTGGCACTGATAAATCCCGTTGCCTGATCCCTTTTTTTGGCATGCGAGCCAAAGTACGCTATCCAATTTAGAGTACACGAGTCTTCCACTCATCTTTCACAGTGTAAGCCTCTGTGATAGTCTGGGGAGCAGTCGCAGACTGAAACCCGACCCTGAGCATGGCCTCATTGCGGGCGAATCGGCCTTGCGCATACAAGCAAGTGCTGTTCTCGACCGCAGTGCCAATGGTCGCGCCTTTCTGCCAACCATGGCGCTGGGTGTGGCATAGCTCCTGCACACGACTGTTCACAGTGATGTAGAACACGCGGATCTGTGATAATGAAAGAAGAATGAGATTGTGAGGCACGGAACAGGTGGCATAAAAACTCGTACTTCTTGCAAGTCCTTACACGCCACAGCTGCGATGGGCGTGTTGATACGGGCAGCAGGCATGTTGCTATTGGTGAGTTTGAGCAGCGTATAGGTCGTGCTCTTTGGGTCGTTCAACGACATCTCATAGATCTGATAGTCCTTGTTTTGAAAGTAGACGCGGAATTTCCCATCATCGTTCTGCGCTGCGCACATCGTGGTCCCGACGAAGTTCGTGGGGAGAAGGTCGGACATGTTCGCGGACTGGGAGACGGCTGCTGATTCGGACATGGTTGCTACAACCCGTGAATATAAATACCATCGACCATGGATGTGTTGCTAACTGTGACTCACTTTGGTAGAAGGTAGTTGATGTGATGAATGTTAAGCAATGAACGAGTCTTGCTTTTAAACCTCCAGGCAACCCCTGTCTGGAGAACAGCGCGGGTATAGGTGGTTCCTTGCTCAGAAGAATATGAAATAGGAGGAAGTCACCGTGGTGTCTGGGCACGGATCTGACCGTCATCCACAGAATCTGGGTCCCGAGATGCGGCCATTGTACGCCCTCAGACATCAATATGCGTACCCAGGCCTGCGGGTAACATGACTACATAGTCAGATGAAAGTCTGAAAATTCGCTCAGTGCAGCACGTGGACACCTCTCAAAGGGCCAGAAGTGCTAAATATCCAATGACAGCGAATCTCGCCTTGACGAAAAAGCGAATATTGTCAATTCAGCAAACCATTGGAGACCGATTCTGCAGTCATTCCACACCATCAACAAACTGTTGGATAGAAGCGACAGCTACGCCATGAAGGCCCGTATAGCCGTGTACTATAACGCAGGGCATACGCCCCTGCCTCATTGTCGGCCGCAAAGTAAGGAGCCAGGGTCACCAAAATGCGCCTATGTCCACCTTTATTCTATGTTGCTCTGGGTCCTCCTCTACACAATTGGAGATGAAAGAGGAGTCCCCGCGGACATGGATCTGAACGTGACATACAAATTATGGGGCCCAAGATGGGGCTATTGTGGGTCATCAAAGAAATGACATCTCATGTGCACCTAGGCCTGCGTGTCATCCAGCAACGATGACTGTATAGTCGAATGATAGACGATTTGCTCACAGGACAGTACGTGGCACAAGTCTGGGTCGGGGGCGCTGAACCGGTAGTGGTGAGGATTCTCGTTACGACGGCAAAGTGAATGTGAATATTGTTGATTCAGAAAACCGAGGCTGATCCTGCAGTCATTCCACACAGCCAACAACTGTTAGATAGGGGTGACGGCTACATCATAGACAGCCGACACATGACAGACGAGTCCTAGTACGCAGCGCAGGGCATACGCCGCTGTTTCGGTGTCTGTTTCGACGTAAGAAGGATAGGGAGAAACTGCTGCCTGGACTCGAAAGTGTGTATGTCGCTCTCGGTCCTCATCGACATGCTTGGACATAGAATGAGAAGAAGTCTCCGCGGTGTCTGGGCATGGATCTGAACATGATGAAAATCCAATGAGGCCCATGATGCGGATATTGTGCGCCATGGAATAAATGTCACTTCATGTATATCCTAGGCCTGCGTGTGATGCAGGGACCATGGCAACATAGTCAGATGATAAGTCAATTCGTCCACAGGACAGTGCGTGACACACCTCTGGGCTAGAAGTGCTGAACCTGCAACAACAGTAAATCTCGCCTCGACAACACAGCTAGTATTGTGGATTCAGCAAAACGAGGCTGATCTGTTGTTATTTTCAATTGTTTAGATTGTTAGATAGGATCGAGACTCCATTGTACGGGCGCTACTAAGCACGATAAACCTCGGTGCTTTGGTGTTGGTTGCGAAGATACACAGGGACAGAGAGGCTGCCCTGGCCACTGTCGTTCTCGAAGGACTTCAATCTCGGTTCTCAGTACGCTTGAATGTTTCACTACGAGCTCAAATTTTGATGTCGAAGCTTGAAGGTGCAGATGTCGAGGCGTGTATCGGGGAATATTGATCGCATCGTTCTCTGGTAACATTCTAAAGTGAGTATTCTAGTATATCGACCAACATTGCGATAGTAAGAGATGGCCTGCTCCCCTTTGTCTGTGACTTCCTCGTCTGTAGGTCCCTTCCGCCTCAAACTAGTTCTGTCTTCCCCACACTCATTTCCATATAGTCTCCAATCACTTGGTGCCTCCCGCCCATGCTCAAACAGTGGCAGAGCCATTGAACGATAAAGAGTGGCAGGTAGCAAAACAAGTGCTTGTGCACGACCATGGCTTTCCCAAAAACCGAGAAAGGCTTCGCGCTCCTGTATGTCCATTATAGATAAACCCTGAGGTCAATATTGCTCGTAGTACTCGTCTGGAGGATTAATATGCTCGACAGGTTGACTGTCACTGATCAAGTTAGATGATTATCTAATGTTATTACCCTTTCAGTAAGCAACTTGTCGAGAACACTTTACATATGCGTTCGCACAACCCCCGAAGATAAAATAATGCCAACACCATCTCGCGCCGATGTCTCCAAAGTCGCGAAAAAACCTCAGATTGAGGCGTCTCCTCTATGGTATCAAGATGTACCCAAGCTGTCTGGGTCATCTACCGCTCTCCCACCCGTCACGTCTGCCAAATTGTCCTCCTTGATGGAGCGCGGCGCATCTCTTCATGCAAAGGCGGTAGAGACATACCAGTCAAGGTCATCCTCAACAGTCACATCGTCCAGCTCAGATTATGCATTTTTGCAGAAAATATTGCACTCAGGCACACTGTCAGACAGGCTCAGTGCTCTTACGCTCCTCGTGCAAAGCAGCCCATTACACAACACAAAAGCGCTGGAAACTCTGAAGGGGATGTCCGAACGAGGAAAAGGAAAAGGAGGCCGGGAAGAAAGTCTTAAGGCTTTGCGATGTATACTCGATTGGTGGGTTGGAGGCGGCGCACCGAACCGGAAGTTGAAGTGCGTATGGACATTTTGATTTTTTGGATAAAATTTTGATGGTTGTGTTACTTAGGTACTTTCGTGATCAGCCTCTATTACACCACGGCGTCAAGGATGATCATATCCTCATTTGGTACTTCGAGGATTGGCTAAAGAAATATTTTTTCTCCATCCTCCAAATCTTAGAGGTGAGATCCTAAGCATGGTCAGGCGCAGAAGCTAACTGTTTCCAAGGTCCTTTCAATGGATCCGCTGTCATACGTGCGCACCCAAGCACTCTCCTTAACTTACTCCCTCCTTCGCGAAAAACCTGAGCAGGAACATAATTTACTTAGGCTACTGGTTAACAAATTGGTAAGTGAAAAGACAAATTCAACTCGTTAAGCAACCTAATCCTGGTGTATAGGGCGATTCCGAGAAATCCATATGTTCTCGCGCTTCCTATCACCTCCTTCAACTTCTACAAGCTCATCCGTCTATGAAAGGCGTCGTCGTACGCGAGATGACGTCCCTCATCCTTCGACCAAGCATCACGACACCTGCCACTGCGCCAACTACCAATACACATATCCGCTTCACCGACGAGACGACCACCTCGACATCCAAGCCGAAACCGAATACGAAACCAAAACCCAAACCAAAATCTAAGCCTGACGGTGCTACAAAGAAAACGAGCAATGAGCACGCGCGCTATTATGCGACGATAACGCTTAACCAGATTGTGTTCGTTCCGGGAGACAAAGATGTTGCTGTACAGGTCATCGATGTGTATTTCCAGATGTTCAAGGATTTATTAGGGGAGAGTCGGTCGCATAGCAAACAAGAAAACGTCGAAGAACAGGACAGAGAAATCGTAGGGAAGAAGAAAAAGCGGAAGACAACTAAAGAGGTCGTTGGCGATGGTGGTTTTGCGGAAGTTGAAGATGCCTTTTCAAAATCGATTTCCGCCATATTGACAGGTGTGAATCGTGCGTTGCCCTACGCAAAGCTGGGCCCATCGGATGTCAGGTAGGTTTCTCAAGCATGGTAGATTCTGATCTGACGTTCTCTCCAACAAGCTTGAACAAGCACATCGACACCCTGTTCCTCATCACACATACCTCAACGTTTAACACCTCTTTGCAAGCCCTACTCCTTATCCAGCAGATATCGTCCTCGCTCTCCCACTCACCTGAGTCTTCATCTTCTGCAACCTCGAAGAGCATTGTAGACCGGTATTATCGAACATTGTACCAGTCTTTACACAATAGTCGCCTCGCCTCATCCTCAAAACAGACCATGTACTTAAACCTACTCTTTAAGTCCCTCAAGGCTGACGACAACTTCGAACGCGTGAAGAGTTTTGTTCGCCGGTTTGTCCAAGTGCTTGCAAGTGGTAGTGCTGGCGGGACAGAGTTCATTGTGGGAGGATTATACCTCCTAGGAGAAGTAAGGCGCTCCTGTTCACCGTTTTCATCGTCCAGCTGACGTGGTTCTCAGTTGTTCAGTACAGTTCCAGGCTTGCGAAACGTTTCCAAGGGATCACATTCCACTTCTGAAGAACAATACGATCCACGAAAGCGAGACCCACAGTTTGCGCACCCATCAGCTTCTCCCTTGTTCGAATTGGTAATAGCTCATTTCCGTTCCTTTTGCAAGTCCTCATCTCTCTCCTAGATTCCCCTCATACACCACTATCATCCCACCGTCTCTTTGCACGCACAACAACTCCTCTCTGGCCAACCTATCACGTCAAGCCCAGATCTGTCTTTAAATACCCTTTCTCATTTCCTCGATCGGTTTGTCTACAAAAATCCCAAAAAAACAAAGGCGAAAGGCTCTAGCGCCATGCAGCCTGCAGCCGGCGCGAACGACAGGATTGGCGTGAAACTATTGAAAGGCGAATCGTCCGGCGGTGCTCTACCGAACGACGAGAAATTTTTGAATAGGCGATTACAGGATATCCCTGTGGACGAGGTGATGACTTGCTTATTCGGTGACTGAGACGGTGCTAAAGTTGACTCAAGGTCTTCTTCCATACATACTTTTCGAGGAAACGCGAAAAGGATAAGACCAAAATTGTCCATACCGGCAAAGGGGATAGTGAGGCAGAGGAATCGGATGATGCTTCAGCGAGCGAGGCGGAGGAAGCACTGGACACAGACGTGGAAAATGCTGAAGGTGATGACGACGGTGGTGAAGATGAAGACAGTGACGCCGAAGAGGCAGATATATGGAAGGTACTTGGTTCTCGTTATCATCTTTGCATCTGGAGCTCAACTTATCTTGCAAACAGGCGATGCAAGCCAGCATGCCTCGTATGGCGGGAGATGAAGACCTTATGGCAGACAGCGACAGCGTCGCTTCAGGTCTTGATGATTCCGATGGGGATGATGGGGATGATGGGGAGGTTGAAGTTGCTGAGGAAGATGAAGATGGTGGTTCTGGCGATGATTTCTCCATGGTCGAGGACTCTGACAATGAGGATCTCATTGGCTTGGATGAAGTTCCTCAAGGTCTCATCGAGTATGACGGAATCGTTGAAGAAGAAGATCATGGCGACGGCGAAGAACAATGGAATGGCTTCGGTAACACGAAGAAGCGAAAACAGGAGAACGATTCCAAACGTGAAAAGCGGAAGAAGTTGAGAAGCTTGCCGACATTTGCAAGTTACGAAGACTACGCAAAGATGATCGAGGACGGTCCCGAGGACGATATATAACAATGGTGTGGATATGTATCTTACATTGTCTAGTCATTTCCCAGTCCTGTTCGCATCCTGACCGACGCAGCATGCCAAGACCTTGTTTAGTCCATCCTCGAACTTCGAGCTCGCCGCAAATTTGCTCAACCATCGAGTGCATCAGCAATTCAGTGCAGACGCAAGATTTTATTGAACCATCGAGTATACTTGTTTCACACTAACGGACGCGATGGGCATGCTTCGCTAATAATTTGCCTAAAGGTTCATCGTGTTTTGGTGGCTCGCAAAACAGCTGTTTTCCTTCGAGAAATGCGCTGTCACTAACTTTTTTTTTACAAACGTCAACGAGAGCCCGTGAATATCATGATTGGTACCGATGGACGACTCCAAGCAGAATATTTATACTCAAGTACAAAGCAGGCCACCATATATGATACTATGCTTAATCATTGAACAAGGCCAAAGATGCACCAATATGTCTGCTGCAAGATGTGCGTGGTGGGAAGACGAATGACATAGTGCGCCAAGCGCGGAAGGTACAAGCAAACGCACGTGTCTAACTTATAAAACAAAGCACAAGGCAAAAAGAGGGATGGACGAAAAGGAGGGGCATTAGACTCAATACTCACGTTACCGGCGTTCTGAGAGCAGTAAGAAGAGAATGGGCGCAGGGACCAATAACAGTCCTCGTCGATTAGGAAAGAAAGCTGCAGCGCGTCCTTGGAGGCGGATGGGCCCGCATGGACTGCCGTAAAACCATTTATCAATGGTGTGTTTGCATTGGCAGGTGAATGTGTGGAGCAAGCTGAGGATCGTCCTCGAAAAGATCAAGAACTTCTTGATCATCCGAAACTTGTAGGGATGTGGAAATTTGAAAAGTGGCACTCATCACATTCCTTCTTTCGCTGAGGAGTCAAGACCTTGTACTGTTGGACGTCGTTAGGGTCTGTGTTTTTGCCTCGCGCGCCTGCAGGTACGAATTGGTCAAGCCAGAAGCATTTACTAGCTGTGCAGTGGTATAACCTTGCTAGTAAGCCATGCATGTATCGAACCAACGTACTTACATCGAACTCTTGAGTTTGTTGCCACGCACATGAGATTGCATCTCCTATAGCATTCAATGCCGAGGCAGCGTTAGACCACGTTATCAGTGACTCCAACGGCGAAATTGAATGAGCTGTTGAAGGAGTAGAAAACATGATCATTATGACAGACACGTTAGGTTACTATGATACGACGTGTTCACTTGAGCATATGCAGTGTTGGCACATCCGGATTCCGACTCCGGAACTTCAAGTCAAGCTTCAAGCTTCAAGTTGCTACTGCTGCAGGTCGCCATTCTTTATGATATGGTATGTCTTCATAGTCGTTCTGTACATTAACTGAAGACGAGAAGTCTGCACTCTTCAACTTCCAATCCCTGCTTCTGGTCATTCTGTTGATGATCTGCACTTGCACATACGTTCGCGCAGTTGCCCCACGACTGGTCGATAGAAATAAGGAAGGGTATGTTTGTCTTATTCAAGGGGGTTCACGAATGCTGAGAAATATAACAGATTCCTCGGATTGTTCTTCATGTCTGCGCGGATAGGTACGTTTTCATACATGTGGTTTCCTCCGAGCTTTTGAGTCCTGACCATTCATACAGGAGAACGTCTTTCCCCATACGTTGCATTAGCATGCGTGGCCATGGCAATTACAATGATTGCGCAATAATCAAACTGGATTATGATGTGTGCAATGATGAAGTCGACCTATCCCCCGCCCGATAACCGACCTGCCACCACGGAACCGTATCCGAAACAACACGTCTGCAATAGGTTCAAGTAAACGAAAAATATAAAGCAAAAGTCACAACCAAGGTGCAACCCTTTCAGCTAACATTCTGTCGGCATGCATAATTATGCCCGTCTCATGAGGCTTTGTCGGGGTAAAACACAGGTTCAATCAGTGAAGCTTTCAATCCCTTTGTAATACTTTGCATGCTGACCATTGTGCCTGAAGCTCTGAAGCCACAACCGAAAATCGCTGACACGCGTCATGTATCTTAGTTAACACCAGACTCATGCTGAGTGTTTGACATTGTCTCTATTGATTCAAAAGTGCCTCCATTGCCCATGCAGCAGTGAAATTTGTCTAGATTGCAGCCAAATATAACATCACGTCAATGATCACCGGGATTCAAAATTCACATACTGTAGTCGCCCCTAGACAGACCATAAACGAATGAAGATCGTCGCCTCTATATGCAGGCATGGGTGCGCATGTCATTTGTTTGATGGCACAATGACCGCATTTTGGGCCACGTATTTTCTGGATCAGATCCGTGTCCAGACACCACAGAAACTCCTTCTCATTTCATATTCAAGCGGACGGAGAGCGGCACACGCACAGTCGCGAACGATGGTGTGTAGTCTGTTGTTCCACATCACTTCACGACTGACAGCGAAGCAGCGGTGTATACATGTCCATGACGCAACTGTCGCCCCTATCTAACTTGTTGACGGTGTAGAATGACTGCAGCATTGGCCTTGGTTTACTGAATCAATAACATTCACTTTGCCGTCGAAACAAGATTCGATGTTATTGCAGGTCCAGCACTTCCGGGCCCAGAGGTGTGTCACGCGCTGCACTATGAGTGAATTTGCAGACGCTCATCTGACTATGTAGTCATGTTACCCGCAGGCCTGGGTACGCATATTGATGTCTGAGGGCGCACGACGACCCCACCTTGGGCCCCAGACTCTGTGGAAGACGGTCAAATCCGTGCCCAGACACCACGGTGACTTCCTCCTATGTCATATTCTTCCAAGCAAGGAACCATCTATGCCCGCACTATTATTCAGACAGGGGTCACCTGGAGGTTTAAAAGCAAGACTCATTCATTGCTTAACATTCATCTCATCAACTGCCATCTACTAAAGTGAGTCACAGTTAGCAACACATCCATGGTCGATGGTATTTATATTCACGGGTTGTAGCAACCATGTCCGAATCAGCAGCCGTCTCCCAGTCCGCGAACATGTCCGACCTTCTGCCCACGAACTTCGTCGGGACCACCATGTGCGCAGCGCAGAGCGACGATGGGAAATTCCGCGTCTACTTTCAAAACAAGGACTATCAGATCTATGAGATGTCGTTGAACGACCCAAAGAGCACGACCTATACGCTGCTCAAACTCACCAATAGCAACATGCCTGCTGCCCGTATCAACACGCCCATCGCAGCTGTGGCGTGTAACAACTTGCAAGAGGTACGAATTTGCGGCCACCCGTTCCGCGTCTCATAATCTCATTTCCTCCTTCACCATTACAGATCCGCGTTTATTACATCACTGTGGACAGTCGTGTGCAGGAGATTTGCCACACCCAGCGCCACGGCTGGCAGAAATGCGAGACCCTTGGCACTGCGGTTGAGAACAGCACTTGCTTGTATGCTCAAGACCGATCCAGCCGCGACACCAGTGCTAGTGATCATAATAAGGGCATGCTCAGGGTCGGGTTTCAGTCTGCGGCTGCTCCCCAGACAATCACAGAAGCTTATCGCATGAACGACGAGTGGAAGATTCGTGTACTCTAACTTGGGAGAGAATGTTAGTGTACTTTGCTCACATGCCAAGAAAGTGATGGGGTTGCAGGATTTAGCAGTGCCAAAATGTTGTATGTACTATATGTGAACTTGCCGCAATGTTACTAGTCTCAAAGATGAACGTTATAGCTATATCTTAGCCCACCACCAACACCACCACGCGACGCATGTGCCTGTAGGACAGTGAACCTAAGCATTGAACGCCCTGGAAAACCATCATGGCACGACTCGGAGGAGCCGAGCGCTAACTTCTTCGGAAGACTGATAGTGTGGTACACTAGTACCAATAACTCAACAACCGAATATATAACGCAATGAAAATTCATGACATGACTGAAATGCTTTCTTCTCTCTTTCTTCATTCCTACTTGTCAGACTTGTCACATACATGTTTGTCGGGCGTTGGTCCATTGCTCGCCTCTATTACGCCAACATACACGATCAGCTGCACCAGTAATCACAAGTCAACCAGAATTACACCACACATTTCCCCACCGATCTTGCGCCGCACCCGTACTCCCACCGCCAAGCACCCCCTGTTCCCCTTGATCAATATAACCGACACCGTAGCTCGATGCCGCATTAAACCGTGGAACCGGACACTTGATACCCAAGAAATTCGGACATGCGCGATCAGCAGCGCTGCAAACCTCCAGGCAAGGCAAGACCGTCTGATACGAATATGTAACATTTGGCAGGTAAGGGTTGCGTGCGTTCATGCCGCTCTGAGGTGTAGTCAATGCTGGCGTTGGAGACGATGGTGAGGAAGAACTTGATGGAGGCTCGGCGCATCGCGGGAAGGACACGGAACATAACCAAGCGCGATACGCTTCCTGGCAGCTCTCGCAGGTCTGCAAGGGGGAGTATAGGTCGCGCCCGCATGGAAATGTGAGGAGCATCGTTGTGAAGTTGGTCATATACTGAAGAAGGGGGTCTGATACGGTCTGTGGGAGAGTTGAAGAGTTGTAGGACGTTGCAGGGGATTGGGGGGTTGGGAGAGGAACGGCGTATGATGTGGATGGACAAAATGGAAGGGAGTGTACGAGGGGACAGGAGAATGATGCTGATATGGAGACATGAGTGAATGCATGATACACCAAGGAGGAAACGCACGAGATTTGGTTGTGAAATAGATTGGTCCGCTCAATTTTACCTGGTCCTGGATAACATAGGCAGTGTAGTTCGTACTCGGTGTCAAGTCATCAACAAGCCACTGAGACCTCCAACCGTGATTGTCGCGCAGCCAGAGATCGTTGCTTAGTACCGAGCCTGAAGAGGATGTAGAATTGATGCTACATGCTGTCTGCAGACCAGATGCAAGACCAGAGGAAGTGGGCGCAATGACAAGAGAGAATGAGGGAGGCGATGATGGTGGTGAAGGGATGGAAAGGTTAGCAGGAGGAAGAGTATAATTTGGATAAGTGGATGGCGAGAGTTCGATAGGTGATATTGGAGACGAAAATATCAGAGTCTGAGTATTGGTGGTATCTCCGAGGAGCGGGAGTGCGGGAAGTAGTTCGTGCACAAGATCTGCTGGCAGCATGAACAAACTATTGAATTCATTTGTTTATTCGGTGCACATACCTCCTGTCGATGCAGCAACTTGGAATGAGGCCTGGGCAACATTCTGTACAACTAATGATCCACCTTGCAGCGTGGTACCAGTCCAGTTCCCGAATCCGTTATGCAATGGGATTTCAAAAACATCTGTAGTGCTGGTAGACGCTGTGTTGTTGGTTACGAGAAATGCTGGAGATGTAATTCCACTCGAGCAAATGGCGACGGATACCGTCAGCTGCTGAGCCTGTGGAAGTGAAAAGGTGGGGTCACTAGACTGACTCGAAAAAGAAAGAGAATATAAAGTATTGAGAGTCAGTAACTCTTGTGCACTAACGGCAAGTGTTGCATGTATGAGACACCAAAGAGATTGCGGAAGTGTACGCATCGATGAAGCCCGTTGACGTCGCGGCAGTCAACTGCTGAGCGCTGTGTAATTTCAAACCCGGAGATCGGTCTCGGGTAATTAAACCAGTGGCTGCAGGACCCATGAGAACCCCTTTGGAACCCAGGTGAGCTGAGGCCCAAACTTGTCCGGACACGTTTTGGTGATTTTTGTCCGGATGCCGTCCTGGGTTCAGCTGAGGGGTGAATTTTGTCCGGACTCTGACCCAGGTTACCAAAAAACTCAAAAAATGCGTTTTTTTCTTATTCTAAGTAGCTAGGTGTGTTTAGAATAGCCAGTAGAAGCTAAAAAGAATCAAAAATCGCCTTCTTCATCCCTCTGTGTGGTCCCGTTTCTCGAAGTCCTCTTGCGGAACAATTTGGCAGCTTCCGCCAACTGAGGCAAAGCAGTTGATAGGATATCGGAAGTCCGTGAGGTCTGCAGGTGCAAGTTCGAGTCCCGAGTGCGTTAGGTTGGGCTTAGATGAAATTAGACAGAGAAAGGCAGTAGAAGCAATGAAAGCAAATTGGTTGCATTGGAACATGGCAGTTGCATCAGGAATGGAACGAAAATGACGATGAAAATGTTGCTGGTAGATTTGGACACCAAGGTACGAGACACCAGCGATAGCGTCTGCTTTGTCAACAGCAGCGTGTTTGCCGTTTTTACCACCACCTTTCGAGTAAATTGCAATCACTGAGACTGTGTCAGCGAGTACAATGTCATAGTAGCACAAACTCACCTCGGCCGATGCGAAGGCCCCACTCTGTGTATACAATCGCAAAATCATCGACTTTGAGGGGATGGAGTGCAGATATACGCGCATCGTGACTGATGGCAGAATTGATCTCTGCCAATACATTTTCAGAGGGGATGGGCCGAGTTTTGAGGTACGATAAGTCCGAGTCGATGTCTGGAGGGTCGTGGCTAAACCAACAATTGACTTTCACAGAAATAATGGTCGAGGAGGGGGCAGGCAATGACAGCTGCAGAAAATCGTGAACGGAAAGGTTGCGAGATGGGATGTGGTGCATGTGCGCTTGGGGAATCGCGAGTGCTGCAGAACGAGCAAAGACCACTGATTGAGGAAGGTTTTTTAAATCATATTTATGGCCTTTACCAATCCATTCATGAGGGTGGAAAATAGGGGGACAAACGAGGTCGAGCTCGTTCATATTAGTGAGATAGGAGAACTGTACCAATGAATGAAAAAAGATGTTGGTTTGCGCCAGTTGCTTAGGCTGTCACATAGTAGTCGCTCGTTTTGCGCTGATTCGAACTTCAAGCTTCAAGTGTCCAATGGAAACTGTAAAAAATGAGATTCGAACTTTCACGCTCAACGCTATCGAACGTGCGTGTCTTTCCGCTACACTACTCTACCATATCTTACCTCCACGAAACAATAGCCCATGTCCGGACTCTAACCTGGCATACCACCCCACCCCTCCGCAGATGTCCGGACGTTCACCTAGGTCGACACCCAAATTAGACGTTTTGTGTCCGGACTGTAACCTGGGTGAAACGGTCATTTGGGTCAATTTTTGTCCGGACGCCAGCCTGGGTTCCAAAGGGGTTCTCATGGGTCCTGTGGCTGCGCAGTGCGCATACGCATGGCCGACTGCAACTCATATCGTACAACATGCAAATTATATGTAGGGCATTGTCCCCCAGCGGACATTTCAGAGTAAGACAATGTAGACAACAATTACGCCGCAAGAAACCATCTCTTCTTTGTGGCTCATAATCTTGCCCTTCAGTTCGTGTGTAAAAGAGGATGTTTATAGAGTAAATTTCGACCCCCGGAGAAAACTCGACAGAGAACGGCGTGATACTCGTGGGTGAAGCAGTGGTAGATGAGTATCACAACCACGACGGTGAGAATGGGACACCCCTCCCGAAATGTTATGTAGTGCGTGTAGTATATAGTATCGGAGTGTCTTCCTATGGCGGTGGAGTAGGGAAAGGATGGCGCTTGCTTCGTGACACGTAGGTTTGGGCCACTCCAACAATCGGTAAGCAAATGAATTTGGAAGACCGGTATGACTTGCTGCTACGTCGACCTCGGCATTAGCAGAAGGCTCTGTGATCTAATATACCCGTGTGGTCCTGGTTCCTGGTCAGATAGTAAGAGGCCGCAGAGCAAGTTCCGTATACTGAACTTCGGCCACCTAGAATCTCACGGCCAGCGGGAGCGATCATCCCGCGCGAATTGCGCTTCATCACCTAGAGCTGAATTCATCATTGGTCAAGGGTGCACCATGATAACTGATAAGTAGAGAAGTAGTTCATTTTGGCCAGCGGTTCGTCGAAGAAGGCAGTACACATTGCAACTGGGCCGCAGCGGTGTCCGTGTGATTTTGCTAGCACCCAGACTAAGTCGCATAATTAGATGGAGAATTTCGTATTTGACTCTTCTCGATTGGAGATATCGCTGGAAGTAGCTGCTATGCAGGTAACTGGCCAGTCATATCTAGTCGTCCGTGTGAGAAATCGAGTCAGTATGCTGTAAAAGCTGTTTCCAAACTCATCGTAGAAGATTCCAGGTAACCCTTGCGGCATTCATGTTGGAGTTGCGGTCAGTTTCATGTCGCTTTGCAGGGAAATATTATGTCATCCTGATTACTAATATGGGCCGAGAGTTTTGCTACATATAAGGGCTTCAGGTTTGGGTCAGTCGTACTCCGCCCGCATTTCCTCAGCTTCACTGAATGGTACCGACCCCGCTTAATATTTCTCCTCGTTCCCCCCGTCTTCTTGTTACTTCATTCTCACTTCTATCACAATATGTTCCCAACATCACTCGTACACTGCTCGGTTCCAAGCGCGATGGAGGCAGTCCTTCAGCGCTGCACGCCTACGCGAAGCGTGCTGCTGAAAGCAATGGCGGACCCGAGTTTATCGTCTTCGCGTGTCTCATTCCCGTCCTTGTCCTCCTATCAGGTGTATTTGCCGGTCTGACTTTAGGCTACATGAGCTTGGACGAAACCCAGCTGAATGTGTTGAGCATGAGTGGCACTCCGTTCGTTACATTTAGTTGTTTCCATCCTACCCTCGTCCCTGATCGTGTCTTTCGCAGTCAACAAAAACGTTATGCTGAGAAAATCAAGCCCATTAGGAAAAACGGCCATTTACTGTTGGTCACACTGCTTCTCGCTAATATGATCGTCAACGAGACTCTACCTGTCATCTCCGACCCTATTCTGGGTGGTGGAGTGCAGAGCGTAGTCGTCAGTACCGTTCTAATTGTCATGTAAGTGTATTTCCCGCGGTCCAGTTCATCGAATCTTTTCGCCAGTCGCCTAGTGTTTTTGATCCGTCATTCTTGTCGTGTCCTTTTGTGATCCGCAAAGTCAATCTGGTCACGGAAATAATCAAGTATTGACGTCAGCTATTGCGCTTCCCCACATTCTGGCGTCTATATTTAAACATGGCTCACCCAAAATTGCTTCTAGCTTCTCGGAGATCATTCCGCAATCATTGTGCACCCGACATGGTCTTTATTTTGGCGCTCAAATGGCAGGCTTCACTCGAGTTCTAATCTATCTTCTTGTACGTCATAAAGCGCTTGTTGAGGACGTGAACCAAATTATAGTAGGGCGTCATTGCATGGCCTGTTGCCAAACTTTTGGAGTTAGTACTCGGTCCCCATCATGGAATCATGTACCGTAGAGGAGGTAGGAACCCATCTTCCACATCCATAATTCTACTGATTTTATCTCTGCTTAGAACTCAAAGAGCTCATTGCATTGCATTCATCAATGTCTCCGCTTGGTGGTGACCTCAAGAGTGATACGGTCACAATTATCGGCGCCACTCTCGACTTACAAGAGAAAGTGGTGAAGCAGGTTAGTTCCTGGACTAGCGTACGCTTTCAGATGTATTGACCATGGATCTGCACTGGCTATAGGCGATGACCCCCATCGAGAATGTTTTCATGTTATCGATTGACTCGAAACTCGATTACGCTCTTATGAAGAAGATCTGCCTCACTGGACACAGCCGTGTCCCTGTGTATGAAGAGGTCGAGATCCCCGTTGATGCATCAAAACGCATGTTGAAGGTCAAGAAGATAATCGGGATTCTGCTCGTTAAACACGTGAGTGGCTCCTGGGGCATTTCATATCGGTTCTGATATTGTCTTTCAGTGCCTTCTCCTTGATCCGAAGGATGCTGTTCCTCTGCGTAGGATTCCACTGAACAAAGTCCCTTTCGTACCAAACAACGAGTCTCTCCTCGGCATTCTAGACAGATTCCAAGAGGGTCATTCGCACATGGCTATTGTCTCTCGCTTCAGCGTCGAGAAGGCTGCTTCAGTCAAGAAGGTTGCCAAGCGCTCCCTCACGCAACGCCTGCGCGAACGCGTTGGCATGGGCGACTCGAGTGATGAAGACGACGATAGTAAAGAGAAGGATGAAACTAAGAACAAAGACGAAGAACCAGAAATAGAAAGAGCAAAGCCATCACGCGAGATATCCTGGGCTGATGAACTGGACGCTGACGGTCAATCCACACTTCGCGGAGATGACAAAGATCCAGCTATAGAAATACCCCAGCGGGCTGTTCGGACCGGTCGCGGGCGAGGACGCCCCTCGCAACGCGGCACAGTAAGGCGTGATATGGAAATGGGTATTATTGAAGAGCAGGTCGTCCAGAAAGACAATGCCAAGGAGAAGAAATACCGTTTACCTCGCTCGGCGACTGCACTGGAGCAAAGCCTGCCTGCTGACGCTGTTTTGACCAAAGAAGGTGCAGAGGACTTTTTACAGGTCATTGATCCGGCGATAATGCCGCTCGGCATCATCACATTGGAAGACGTCCTCGAAGGTATGTGCCTTTGATCACTCCTCGTGGCCAGCGCATCCTAATCAATCTTGTGTAGAACTTATTGGTGAAGAGATCTATGACGAATTCGATCAGGAGGGTGCTGCTGGCACCATCTCGTCTTACGTCCCAATAGAACAATCGCCTCTTACAAAGCTGCATGGAGAATCTTTACCTGACCTACCCTCTACAGTCACGCAATCCACGGAGGCCCTCAAGCCTCCTCCCATCGGTCCCGCCCTGCGCCCTCTGTCGCTAAAAGGATTCGGCTTCCTTCGTTCTCGCAGTGAGCCCCCGACACCTCGTGAGACAGACGAAGTTCCTATAGTTCAACCCGCCTCGAAAACCTCAGCATTCTCTCTCACTGGCGATAGTATCAAGGAGCAGGACACACCCGAGACTGTCGTTCCAGTCATTCAGGTCCTAGAAGCCATGGCAGCAACGGACGAGCCACAAGACATGTCACAGTCCGCGAAGACCACTAACAATGCTTCCACTTCACCTGAGGATTCTCTTTTGGCACGTAGCTCCACCTTGAAGAAGAGATCTGTCTCTAGTGCTGGGATCGCCGCTTCTGTTCCCGTTTCCGTTTCTGTCAGCGTTCCCGGTACACGATCCTCGTCACCAGCACCGTCTCTGGAAGCTTTCCTCCTCGAGCGAAAACGACGTCTCACTGCCGCTAAGGAATCGGGGATGAGTACACCCCCCGTTCCTCTACCGAGTGATGCCGCTTTGTTACGTGTCCCAACAGTCAGCATCAAGGGACAGAAGTTCAAAAGCAGTCCCTTGACAGGTGGAGAGCGTAGCCGAATTGTTGTCGCCGAACAAGTCATGCAAGATACGATGAGCGCTGCGGACAGGGAACGGATACCAGATGAGGATGACGCCGTCGCTCATGATAAGAAAGAGGACGACAGCGGTTACTTATAACATTAGCTACTGGCGCTGTTTTGCCACTAGTCAATTTTTCTTGTTCTGCAGATTTTAGGTGAAGGCAAATTGTACGATTGTCGTGGTAGTCTTCTCTTCGTTACCTACGTTTGTGTTAGTTCGTGTTCTATGTATGCCCCCCTTCTTCTTTTTCTCTTCTTCACCCCAACCTGCTTAATGTCTCCGTGCATATATAGCTTTTGTACTTCGAGCAAACCCCTTTAATGAAGAATCGTTTCCGAGCCTCCCAAAATGATGCCAAAATTGCTGGCGGTTCATGACAAGCTTCACTGTCAGGTCGGAGCGAGTGGGCAAGTCTTCAAATAATATGGCAATCGACATGGACATTTTGAATACACTGAGGTTGAATTGACGGTGGTACTAAGTATCAATTATACGGTTTGGTACGGTGATATATATCCCTCTGAGAGTCCCAGAGTGTTCAAAAAGCTATTCTGCGTGCCCGGAGTCCTTCTGCCAACACCCTCTCCATTCCCGGGCCTTTGCTGACCGACTCCTTCATCTCAAGCCCAGCTCCCTTTAATCCATCAAGTACAGCACCATACAGACTCTTATCCGTAGGCCCGTGTACGCCGCGCATCTGAACGCAACCGTCCAAGACCTCGAGTGCAGCGAAAGCGACAGGCAGCCCAACACACCGCGCCATCGCAGATGCCTCAGAATTGCCATACGCCACTAAACTCGACGTGTGAACTTCCGAACCTACAGACGAGAGCGACGGCTGAACGACAACTTCGTGCGACAGCACGACCATGTCACGTTCCCCGGGGTTGTATCTGAGCTTGTGGGCGAGGACCGAAGTGAAAAGTTCGATCGGCGCTTGTGGTTTGGGTGGTACTGCCGGGAGAGTGTTGCATGGAACGTTCTCTGGAGTAAGGCCCAGCCAGTTCAGAGCACTTTGTGCGCTTTCCGCAAGCTCGACGGTCATGAGGGTGGAAAGGGCTGACAAGAACGAGCGGCGATCACTTCCGATCTGCTCTCCGATCTTGTTCTCCAAAGACATCCGTGCGAAATCACGCCAATCGCGCAGTTGAATGGAGCTTTCAATGTCAAGCAGCCCTATGACCTTGAAGGCGTGCATCAAATCAGAGAACCCAGGGTATCTGATATCGGTGCCAGTCAACCTTATAAGATGATCTAGAGTACGACAGTCACCTACCTGAGAGTTCCACGGAGAACAGTCTGCAAACTCTCGACTTTTCCAAGCCCATACGTCTCTGCATATGGAAGACTGTCTCGGTTCGCAAGACCCTCAAGCTTTAGGACATTCGAGATTGGAACATCAGGGAAATATTCCTGGAGAAGATTCTCTCCAGAAATTTCCATCTCCTATACATCACAATGATTCAGCCTTCTAATGCAGGTTTCATACCGCTATCAACGCACCTTCCCACTGAGTTTAAATCTTGCTCCATTGAGCGCAGCGTTAAGCACACCCCTCGGGCTCCAGCTGAACTTGTACCCAAGGGGCACATCTGCACAATCAGGGGCAGGCAAGCCACCACAGAACGAGGTGAATGATATCACACGCTTATTTTCTCCCTTGAGCTGCGCAAGCAGTGATAATGCAGAACAGTGATCGATCCCTGGGTCGAGACCAATCTCGTTTAGCAGAAGCACATCTGCTGATTGAGCCCTATATTCCGTAATGCGTTCCATTTCATGGCATCAATATCGGATTATTCCATAGGCGGCCGGGCGATTATGAGAAGTACATGAAATCAGCGTGGGCGATATCATAGGTCCGTGTTTCACTGACCGTTCATGTAAGGCTCGCATGGCAGGCGAGATGTACGATGCCGTCACGAGGTGCTTTCGGTGCTGGATGCAGAGCTCTGCTACAGGAGGGTGAAAGGGAACCGGGAGCAAGCTAAATTCAAATTCATCATCACTCAGATCGTGTGTAGATTGTAGGTGAGAGGACGACACGCACCTAATGATAACATCGGCTTCTTGAATCAACCTTGCCATCTCTACAACATCGTGCACGTCCAAATACGCCGCTTTCGCGTTCGAGTATTTGCGTGTCAAAGCCTCTGTTTCTGAGCGCACGTTGCTGGCTATCAACGACAATTCGTCAAAGCATGCGATATAAATTTTCAAGGACATCAAGGGTATACATTAATACAATGTCCACAATGTGTATGCAAAACAACTACTGACCAACAGTAATATCCACGTCAGACCTCTTGCAGATCTCTTGCACAGCAGGGCCTGCAACCATTCCAGAGCCAAGCATGAGCACGCGCTTCTTCCTCAGCGGTGTCTCAGTTACTCCTGCCTTGCTCGCTATCTCGACGGCTCGCCTCTCAACTGGCGCCGCCAGCCAACGATGCTTGCCTTGCAGCTCACCATTCCGTGCAATTGTCGCAACGTTCAGGGCCTCAAGGTGCTCGCGAGAGCCGGGTCGACCACGGTATTCGTCAATCAGGGCATGTAAATACGGCATTAAAACCCCACAAAAATGCTGAGAAGCATCGAGAGGAAGACTTGAGGGGAGGATATCAACAGACATGATAGTCACGCTCGGAAGGTGAGAAGGTAGAGAAGCAGGTCGGTGCTTGAAGAAGGGGTCCGAGAGGGTCGATGCACGAGGTAGGAACTCGAGACCTCCCTGAAAGACGGTATCAATGATTAACACATCCCCCGGAGGTCAATAATCATCATACCTCAACGTCGCAACTAATGTCACCAATTGTTCCAAACCGCGCTCGCCCTACTTCGGCTGCACGGGTGAGAGCAGTGGCTAGTTGTTCATTTGTCATAAGTCGCGGGAACGATGGGAGCCAGCCAACGCCATTCAGGAAGAGCGTGAGGTATGGTGCAACCTACAAAGGGGAAAATATGAGACAAATCTTCACCTGTTGTAGAAATTTACCTTGGTATCAAACTCCGAGCGGTACATAGCCGGGTTCTTGTAATAATCATTACGGGAATAGTGCCCACCATCAGCACGGGTAAGGTAGTCATTAGGGAGCGCATGTACGAGGTATATCTACAAAAATGTTAATGATCTTACTACCATACGTGGCGAGAAAGGAAGTAACCTTATGGAGGTCGGTATCTAGTGTGTGACTTGAGCTTACATCCAGACAGAGCAAAGATAATACACACCCTGGTTACTGACAAGTCCAGGCAGGTCCTTCACAGTCACTTTCACGATCGGGAGTTCTTCTAGAATGGATAGACATCCTTGCGACACTTTCCCGCTTCTATCAACGCGAGTCGTCAGTACGCTCTCTGGATCATGAATATCCACGCACCCTGTGAGCCCGATGACGAACGGTCCTAACGCCTTAGGCGTCCCATTCTCTACAATGTTTTGGCCAATATTTCGGAGTGCAGAGCGGAGGGATGGGATCGATGGGTGTGTGTGCGGACGAGGAGTGTGCTGACAGTGGCGATTAAGGTTAGGGTTAACGATGCTAGGGTTAGGATTACATGAAGCAGTGGAACGTATAAGAGCACTTACAAGGAAAGGAGAAGCAACTCCAAGTTCAAGATGGGCATGAGCAAGCGCAGACAAAGACTCGAGAACACCAGCAACTATTTGATGGTGAGTCGTTGCCAATGGGTGTGAGTTATTGCTTACCTCCTGCAAACCACCCAAAACCAACTGTTCGTTTGCCGTCCTCACCTACGAGGAGTTCATAATCAATCAACCGGTGCAATGATGGGTTCTCTTGTGAACCGAGGAAGCGGGAGAGCAACTCCATATTGTAAGGTTGACCCTTCGTGGTATGAGAAAACATTAGATGGGTGCGGGGTACGGAAGGCCCTGAGCGCAGACCTGGCGCAGAAACAGGAGAGGTCATCAATTCGTTGAGTGGTGTCTCCTTGATTCCGACCACAATATGTGCGGGTTCTAGAGTCGGGTGTACTTTGGCACCGGCCTGAAACGGAACGTAGTCAGTACCGCCCACAGCTCTGCAAACACCGGACAATGAAGCACGTGAAATTGCAATGTACGGCAAGTGGAGTGGAATCTGACTGATGGTCATAGTGGAAGGTATCATGGAGGAAGGGAGTGCAAAAGGTGACATCCTACCTTGATGAATTGGTCAATGGGGAACACTCGACGGTCGCAGTCCTGGATGAGAACGTTGACGTCGAGGTGCTGAACGAGTTGGGCAACTTCGTCGGGCGTGACGGGGCAGCGACGCTCCCATATCCTTGATGGATCTTCTCGTCGTATGCCCAGCGTAACTTTTGCGTGTTCAGGCGACACCGTAGCAAGTGTCCTACGTGCTGGCAGATAGCGAGCGCGCTTGGTAAGTGGCCTGGGCAGATACTGGGGTGAGCGTCGGAGACTTGCGATGGTCATGGCGTCAACAAGTAAGATGGATGCTGCGCGCTCGGCGGGAAATATGAATGTGAAAGACAATGAACGAGACAAGGAAACGGAGAGGGATTATATACCGAAACGACCACTGAATGGTTCAGGGTTTCTAAGATCCGCCCGAGCAGGCGTCTGGGATTCCGATCGCAACTGAATGTTAATACGTTGACATTCAATCGGCAAACTCATCAACCTCCAAGAATCCCGTGTTCACTGTAGAATCAGACCATCATGTTCATACCAGACCACAGTGACGTGACTCGGTTTTTGCACGCTAGGTGGCTGCATTTCACTGTATCGTAACAGCTCAGTCGAGGGGGCCCCCGTAACGTGAAATGATGGCGTTGTGGTACTAAGCGGAAGTTGAAATTGATAGACGCCCTCTACCCGGGTCACCGGGTAATCCCAGTGACTACAAAGAGCCGCCGACGTCACCCTTCAAGTAACCCCAGGCCGTACCTTTAATAGCTTGAGATCACACACCGCAGTCACAGCGCTCCAATACAACTATATAAAGATGCTCACCACGATGGAAGACACAATGTATTGCGTCGATGGAGCAGATAAGAGGAAAAATCGCACAATAAGATAGCACCCCGGTATCATGATTACGGAGGCTATATATATGGATCCGATGGATAAGCAAAAGATCACTGTATCGTAGGTATTGTTGGAAGGTCCGTTAAGTTGTAGCCAAGTTGTTCCCGTTCTCGAATGGACCTCCTAGCATTGAGCCTGACCACCGTATTTAGCGCTTCAGTAGTGAGCTTCGCGCAAAGAAACAATTTCACTCACATCCCTAGCATCGAGTTCATATACGCTATAACGAGGGTTTTAGCGTGTTCACAGTGCAAAGGAAACGTACTGACATTTTCCTATCACCGCTCCAGGCACAGCGGTATAGAACTGTCCGTCCTGCAACATATACTAAAACAGCCCTGATTCTGATTTCTGCATCTTGCATGGATGGCCAGGACTCACGAGAACAGCCACGCTAATTGCTACAAAGCTGGGAACCTTATGTAGTAGATCTTACAGCATTTACGGAGCATTGCACATACCATGGAAATAAACCCATGTTGATAAAAATCCACATCATTTCATTGATGTGATTCCTTGACTTTCTCCTTGAACAGAATCCTGCATGAGTCTGACCACACGCAAAGCAGAGAGACCACGCACCGAACATTGCCTGTTCGTGCCGGTCGCATGAACAACCATATGGACCCTGTGATGACAGAATCACATAATGCACCGGTGAACGACGATACTAGCGACCACTGATCGAGGTATGAATCTGTTAGGGCTATTCAAAACTATCATATGACTGGCCAGACCTTCGTGCTGAACATAACTTCAGAGCTTCTCGTGTGGAATCTTTGGAAATTAAATGAGAAACCGTACAAGCTCAATGATCAAGTACTCACGCTAAACCACTGACAACTGGAGACGAAGACAGCGACATATCAGAAAATTGACATCATAATTGAAAAATTGATGTAACTCATGCCACAGACTATAGTGTTCAAGAGTCAGAGAGGTTATGTGGCTGATTGAAACAGCCAACCGAATGATGTAGTGGTGAGCACACACTGAAGGTTTGTGTTATAGCTCTTCACGAAAGAAACAATGAAAATGTGATCTCACAATTATGCCGGTGATCAAGCGATTTTTTCCCGTGACTAAAATAGCGCATTGAGACCCTTGGTCTCGCAGATCCTGAAGGACTCACTTATCCACACCCTGTGCACATAAAAACTGTGTGGTTGAAACAAATCAGCATCGTCCTAAGGGCCAGCCATTAGGAGTCACATACCACTGAACGGCGAAAATGACCGAATACTTATCATTTGTTACTAGATATCGAGAACGACCAGACATAGAGGACTTACTGACATAAGTACTGCAAGCTTCGTCGCAATGTTGATTAGGCAGTACACTACAATAATATAAATATACTTGCCAGCGTCTGCCTATCCTCTCAATGAGCCCATCTGGGATCCAGGAACAAGTCTATCGACTTACCACGAGAGTTTGGTCGTGCACTCAAGAGATGTGCTACGCCGGCACGAAATAAGGATAGACCAGTATATGCCTATCATGGCGTATTGGTGAATTGTTTCGAAAAGACTGAGACATCGTCATGGTATTGGGATATACTCAAGATCGTATAAAGCACCCACAATACTATCATAATCTAGTGATGAAATATGTTAATATCGGTGATGTTTTCGTTAATGCAAAAAGAGCGTGCTCACGAATAACTTGAGTTTTCTCGAATCTTGCGGAAAAGATCGCAGATAGAAAATATACTGTCCAAAGGATATTCCATAGAACCTTTACGATTCCGCAGGTCAATATTGGGCAGAGACTGATTGGTACAAGTCCATACACCGTAGCTATGATGGATCCTTGGCCTAGAGTCAGCTGCAAGGTCAGATAGACCACTGGAATGCTCACCAATGAATCCCGGCGCCCACATTACCTCGGTGGAGTTGGCTGCCATCGGATACGAAAGGGAAAGGATATTAAAGAATGTGAGGGAGCTGAAGCAAGATGCGGCCTCATCTGCAAGACTGCTGCCTTTATTATGTTCGCGTTATGCACCTTTATTGAACGTTGAACTGTGTTTAGTATCATGACACCGTAAGTCACATATTCCGAGCTTTACCCGGGCCCGTCTCCCCTCGTTAGTACGTATACTTAAACGGACCAAATAGACAGCCTTTCACCTTTATTAGAAGGAGTGCCTTCCTTCTATAAAGGTTTGTCACCGCTAGCCTTTCGCTTGCGAAAAGCTTTCTTGGGACTTAGTAGTATAATACTAGGAAGGCTAGGATTTGAGAGGACCTTGCCTGTGAACGGATGCAGCATCGTTAAGCAATCCCCAGACCTACTATTGGTAGGAGATAAGCAAATGGAAAGCGAGGCTTACTGCCGCTTACTCGAACCGCGGGGGTATTAAATGTTGCCGTCGGTGTCCATTTTTCTCGGATTCAATTAATTCCCGCTGGTGAGCAAGCGATGCGGCATGAGATACGCAACCAACCCTGATAATCAAATTTACGGGCGTTATGATACTACCATGGCAAATATTAACGAGTCCAAGTCTAGCTAGATCATCATCTAAGAGCAGCTAATAGCAAATACGGATAAGTGACCCCACCCTGAGATCCACGCGTTCAAACCCTACTAGCCCTCAAACGCACCGGGCCCCATCTCAACACCAAATGTACTCTTCGCAAACCCCCTCATGCTCCTCTCTAGTTCATCCTCAAATCCGCCATTCGTGAAGCCCAGTAACGCACGCACACGCTGCCGGAGCTTCGATACCCAGAACACGACGTCGAGGCTGAACATGGCACTGCGGAAGAGTACATCGCGCCAGAGCTCGCGCGTGTCGAGGCGGGCCCACCATGTGCGAGAGGATGATGGTATACCTTCATGCGTCGTGACGAGCGAGCGTGAAGCCCAATAGGCCGTAATTTTAATGCGGTTGACCGGGGAGCCGAGGGATTGGTTGTTCCCTTGCACGATTCTTTGAGATGAGAATGAGTGAATGTAAATTTACAAATGTCAAGTATACGCACCGCATATTCCGCCCTAAGAAAATTAGCTCTTTGGGCATCTTATCAGTATCGACAAGGAATCGTTTCAACCGCTCTTTCATCCGTACGCTCTGCTCATATGCATTCAGCTCCGCGCCAGCACCCCCGTTGGCCTTCTCTGCATGTGAACTCGACCCGTTAGCCCGCCCAACCTTCACAGGCCGCATCAGGACAGCACTCGCAAACAGCCCCGCCTCGCCGACACCCCAGCTTTCGGTGACGTTTCTTATTGTGTCCCAATCCGAAGTCAGGAGTGCACGCCAGAGAGAGGCGTACTGGCGCTTGACGCTGGGGCGTATGGTAACATATAAGCCGTGGTCTAGTAGTACTAGCTGAGGGTCACGGAGCACGGGTTTCGATGACGGCGATGAGCCTGGGCGGGCACGAATTATGACGTTCCCTGGGTGTGGATCGCAATGGACAAAGCCCCAGTCGAACATTTGTGCACTGAAAAGTTCGACCTGCACGAATAACAAGCATGTCAATAATAAGTCTACAAACAGGCAGGAGCGCCCACCATCGTATGCATTATTGCTTGCATCCCGCCCTTTAATTTCACATTATGCATGCTCTCGGGAATGCCATTTTTCTTCTCCTCATGAACGGTATCGGCAAACATACCACCGCTTCGTTCAGGTAACTTCTCACCGACAACTCGACCTAGTGCCTCACGGTCGCTTAGTCGCACTCCATCGATCCACTCCGCTGTTAGCACACGCTTGGTTGAATACTCGGGGTAAACTTTTGGAATGTACACTTTGCCAGCTAGACGGGGCTCGGATGCAATGAGAGACGCAGTCCGCTGTGCGTTTGAGGCTTCAGCAATGAAATCAAGTTCAGCACGGAGATGTGTGGAAATAAAGTCTACTGTGCGTCAGTTCTGTATCTAATTACCACGGAAGACAGACGCACCGACAGCAAAATAAACAGGCAGGTCAAACACCCACTTTTCGAATGCCCACATGACAGCTCTAAACGCCACGAGGTCGTAACTGGTCTGGCGCCCTACATCTGGCTTCTGCACTTTCACTGCAACCCAGTCTCCATCCCATGTGCGTGCCTTATGGACCTGTGCTACGGAGGCGCTGGCCATGGCCTTTTCATCAAAGTAGGCGAAAAGCTCTTGTGGGGACTTATTAAATTCGCGTTGGAACACGCGGGCAATAGTAGGATAAGGTATTTGTGGAGCATCGTCGAAGAGGCGGGCGAACTTTTGCTGAAAGGGTGCAGGCATTAACGCGGCATTTGCGCCTATTGCTTGACCTAGATCGAATGTGATATTATATGACGAGTGAAAGGGTGAACGAAGAAACGTACCGATCTTTATGTATAGTCCGCCATTGCTTGTGAAAAGGTCATACATTCGATCTGCAACGCGCTGATGGAGGGCTGGTATACGGTCTGCGTGCTCTGGCGTGAAGTTGAGCTTGTAGTCCGCTGATATGAGGGCACACTATTCCTCGTCAGTCATAAAATGTAAGGGCACTGAATTATAATAAGCAGGCGTACAGTCCATAGTGTGCGGAGGTTACGGGTTACGGCGGACGCATTAAGTTCCGTGTCTGCAAGGTAAGCTGCACCAAGACCGAAGGTAGTGTATGCTGTCCGTTTAACCAGGCGGGAGCGAGAAAGGCGGGGGAGCATTGAAGAGCGGGTGCATCATTACTGGCCCGGTATCCAGGACTTTTGACCAAGCTTATGCCGCCGAGTTCCATCCCGTGACGTGACGTGGAATTACGGCTCAGCCGGCTTCACCTGTTCAGGTACTCCGCTGGCCCCAGCTGGCTAAGTTCGGGTAACCGGGACATTTTACAAGGTCTCAACTCTACTTCAACAATCATCACTGCACACTCATAACCGTGAGGTCGACTCAGTGAAATCGGTCGAGAAATGACTGTATCATATCGCTCCGAATGTCCCGTAAGTACTCCAGGGAGCACTTTACCTATGATACATATCCGCAATTGCAATGTTTTAACCACTCGAAAGCATACGAGGAGGCTGTCTTTTTACTCAACGCCTTTCGAGGTCTTTTCCCCTGTAATGTCCCACTTGCCAAACAGAAGACTACACATGTTTGAGTTGATAGTTGCGTTTCCAGGTACTCAAAAGAAGACTTACTCAAACGCGGCCATGATGGTCCACTTACGGTTGTCTGCTTCTGGGAAGGCAAGAGACCGAGAGCCATAGAATACCTAAAACAGGCGTCACACATCGAATCGGTCTCCAAATAAAATCAAACGAAAACCAACCTCGTCGTCTACCTCATCCTGCTTTCGTGGGAGGCAGTGGAGGAACTTCCAATCCGGATTCGCACCGCCTTCGCGACAGAGAGCTTCTGTAACCTGGTAGCCAGCAAAGTCCTTCAAACGCTGTGCCTTCTCAGCTTCTTGGCCCATTGAAATCCTGTGACATTATATTTTTAGCATGTGGGGAATCTAGGCGGGGATAGAGTGACGTACCAAGTATCAGTTACTACGACATCCGCACCTTTCACAGCTTCCCGGGGATCGCTGCTCCAAACGATGTGCTTGTCGCATCCAAGCTCGACAACACGATCCCAGACGGGCTTGGGAGGGTTATATTGTGGTTGTGGAGGTGTTGCGACGCGAAGCTCGTGACCCAGACGGGGGTAGGTGACGAGCATGTCGTGGAGGACGTTTGCAGAGTCACCGACGTATGCAATCGTGAGAGGTCGTAGGGGAGGAAGAGGTTTTGTGGGAGAGGGGGCTGGTGTGTCAGCTGAGAAGAGGTGAGCATGCTCGTGGAGGGTCAAGAGGTCTGCAAGAACTTGTGTTGGATGCCAAAATGATGATAAAGCATTGAGCACAGGTACTGGAGAGTACTTTGCGAGCTCCTGAAATGCACTAATTTAATGAAGGAATAATAGACAAGGAACTTTTGCACCTCAATCTCTTCATGGGCACCGACGCGTGCGAATATGCCTTGGCACATACCCCCGATGACTCGCGCGGAGTCACGAGGAGATTCGTTCACGCCGAATTGGATATCGCTAGAACCCAGGAAAAGGGCGCGCCCACCCAAAAGAACAGCAGCGGTCTCCGCCGCAAGACGAGTGCGTGTGCTGCGTTTTGAAAACAGAAGGGCAATGGACTTGTTGAAAAGGGACTGAGAGGGCATGCGAAGATTGCTCTTTTTCTTGGTCGCGTGCTGTGGAGCCAGCCAGGGAACAGAAAGATGTTTCAAGTGATGAGCATGGTTAACAAGTCGGTTGATTTGAGGACCGCTAAGGTCAGCGAGCGTCATAAGACGAGGAACGACAGACATCCTTTGGTTAATATCCTGAAGTTAGTGGTAAGTCTATTCTGTTAAAATAACTAACGGAGAGTTTGAAAGGAAATTGAAATACTAGTAGAATTTGATAATATATTCCATCTCTGGCATCTTACATAATATCTTCGGTATTAGCCGATTTCCTTTGGGCAGTTCCGCCCCTTCACGACTACGACTACGACGACGAGCTCACCATCGTCCTCAACGTTCGCAACGTTTTGCTCGCCGTTATTTACATTTCACTCGCTGTTTTCGACCACGAGCTTTCTTGCTTGGTCCGCATTAACTCCAGTGTTGATCTGATTCCATTCCACGCGTCGTGGGAGATTAACCGAACGCGATGGAGGCAACATCGCCTGCCGATGTCAACTCAAGGTCACGCTCCCCAACTCCTGCTCTACCTGTTCAGCCCGACCATTTCTTTGGTTCAGAGGGTGCACACCTACCACCATCTCCCAATTCAGACGGGAGAACATGGCTCGAGCCTGAAGATGACCCCCTAGCCCATAGAGGCATACCAGTGTTTAAACCGACCATGCAAGAATTTCAAGACTTTGAGGGATACATGAATAAAATAGAACGTTGGGGATTGAGAAGCGGTATCGTGAAGGTAATACCTCCTAAAGAGTGGTGAGTTCCGTGAGATCCTTTTGACTTCATGACACATGCCTACATATGATACATAGGGTGGACGCGCTTCCTGCAACTGGAAGTCAATTGGGAGATGTCAAGATCAGAACCCCAATCGAGCAGCATATGCTCGGCCGCGGTGGTCTATTCCGACAGGAGAATGTCGAGAAACGTAAAGTCATGAGCGTCAGAGAGTGGGCAGAGCTCTGCGAGAAGGAAGAGTTCTGCGCTCCCGGCGTTGAAGACATCGGCCTTCATGGCAGAAACGCGGCTGTGAAGACGAGGTCGAGGCGCACCAAGACGAGGGCTGCAAGCATCAAGGTCGAGTCTGTTGAGCCGGAGGACTCGCCTGCTCCGGCCAAGGAAGAAGAGGAGGATGATAATGATGGAAGACCTGGTATTTCCGCCCCATTGTCCCCCCCGACGAGTGTTGGACTTCCCCAAACTCCAGTTTCCACAACAGCTGACGACTCAGTTCACCACCCTGATCCTTCGTGCAGTGATCAACTACCAGGAGACGTGGAGATGGCCGCGCAAGATGATACCGATGCATCTGAAAAGAAGCCTGTCGCGAGGAAACGTGGAGCTCAAAGTCGGGAGGTCAGGGAAGCAGAACGTGCAGCCAAGGACGCAGCCTTTCTCAAAACTTTCGAGCCGCACAAAGACTGGCTCCCTCCATGCACCAATGCTGATGATTACAGTGTGGAGTTTTGTCAGAAACTCGAACGACAGTTTTGGCGGAACTGTGGCCTTGGGAAACCAGCTTGGTATGGAGCGGACACTCAAGGTTTGTATACACACTGTCCAAGACGCTATATCTGAGGTTTCCCATTCAACTAGGCTCGATTTTTACGGACGAGACTACCGCTTGGAACGTTGCACATCTCCCGTCATTCCTGTCGCGGATACTCCCTTCGTCATCCAAAGGCCTGCCAGGCGTCAACACACCTTATCTATACTTCGGGATGTGGCGTGCTACGTTTGCATGGCATGTCGAAGACATGGACCTCTTCAGCATCAATTACATTCATTTCGGGGCTCCCAAATTCTGGTATGCGATGCCACAAGGACGGGCCGCAGCTTTAGAATCAACCATGAAAGGTAATTCATCAATTTCATTCCCTTAATAGTTACTGACTGCCCTAGGCTACTTCCCGAAGGATATCTCGCAATGCCCTCAGTTCTTGCGGCACAAGTCCTTCCTAGCATCACCTACCCTCCTAGCGCAGTCTTCATGTCGCCCCAATTTTTTGGTTCAGCGTGCGCAAGAGTTCGTGATCACCTATCCTCGTGGATATCATGCCGGCTTCAACCTTGGTTTCAACTGCGCCGAAAGTGTCAATTTTGCGCTAGAGAGCTGGGTAGAGCTCGGGCGCAAGGCCAAGGCATGCCAGTGTATATCTGACAGGTTAAAATATCGTCCTATTGTCTGATCAGCAGTCTGACTTTCTTCTAGTGTACGGATTGATGTTGATCAGCTACTGTACGATAGGGAAGCCGAGCGCTGGAACCCTCCGGTGCCTGAGCCCGCAAAACGACAGCCTTCATCGAAGCGCAAAGCTCTTGAAGGTCCGGAACCTCAACCAAAGCGCAAGCGCCCCAAAGCCAAAGAAGCATCGACGTCTACGCCGGTCGCCGGTCCATCAGCGTCAAGGGTCACCCTTAAGCTTGGCCCCAGGCCGGTGGAGGACATTTTCCCCTGCTGTTTGTGTATATCAACGAGCAGAGATGGCTTGTTCCCTGTACAGGATCCACCTGTTGGTCGGCGGGAGCTTCCTGAAAGCTTATCGAGTCTTTCAAGCGAGGCTTGGATGGCACATGAAGAGTGTGCTAAAGTCGTACCTGAGACTTGGGTGGACGAGGTTGAGACGGAGATGTCCATGGAGAAAAGGGTGTTTGGTGTGGATGCAATCGTGAGAGATCGGTGGAATTTGGTATGTTCCAACATACACCTCATACGTTTAGCTAACCTTCGCGTATAGAAATGTGCTGCTTGTTCAAAGGCACGACAAAAGGCTCATGGTGCACCTATCCAGTGCACTAAAGGCAAGTGTGCGAAATCCTTTCATGTCGGCTGCGCAAGAGATGGGGGGACCAGCGGCATTGTTTTCTCGATACTGCGCGAGGTTGAGAAGGAGGTGATCCTAGTATACCCCCAACCAACCCCACTACCTCTTCCACATCACACTCCTCCGACTTCTGACGGAACCACCGCATTTTTGGATCCAGCTTTGTCTCAGTCTGAGACGCAACCACATGAGATACTGCCTTCTCCCGTTGAGGTAGAGCCACAGGTACTGAAGTCAATCAAGAAGTATGACGTACATGTTCTATGTCTGCAGCATAATCCAGTGAGCAATTTCTTTTCACGGGGTTTAGCAATGACGAATTGACGCTTATGTTTGAAGGCTGTCGCCGCCGCAAAGAGGGCTTCGAAACAGGACCGTATTAAAAGCGAGCTCGTTGGTCTCCCACCTATGTCGCGTATCAAGATTCGTGTGAGCTCTGGTGTCTTCGAGGTCTCCTTGGTGCGCATTGTAGAGGAGACCGGGTCTGTCGAGGTTCTTTGGGACCGCGGTATTAAGCGGGAATTCAAGTGGGGAAGCGTCATCTTCGGTCAGACCGAAGGTCAAACTGTGGTGCAGAAGCCCTCGGAACCAGCTCCTGAGGGTGAGTCGTCATTTTTCCCACACCCCTCTTGTTGTTCACTTGTGTCTGGTGGTTCGTTTCGTTGCGAGTACAGTTCCTCATCCTTCGATGCAGGTAACAGCTTATCCGTCGACAACGGCGGCGGCGGCGTCCGCGGTCCCAACACAGCCGACTAACGCTACGAATCACTATGCCCCTTATTATGCCCCGCAGTCTCATCAGCAGTATTACCCCGCGAATGCATATGGCTCAGGAGCTTGGTCCTACCATACTAGATATGAAATCCCAACACAGCAACCGATGGCGCAGATTCCCCATGGATACGCCGCATATTACTCGCATCCTGCATATGGCCAGCCCGTCAGCAATAACAACAACGCACACCATGGCCAGGCTCCGAATGATGCCCAGCTGCAATGGCAGCAGCCATACGCTGGAGGGGCGCACGAGAATGTAGAAGTTTCGGGCTCATGAAACTGGTTAGAAAACAGAAGTTATACTTATTCTTTCATTCAGAGCTGGGGCGATTCCCTTCGGGTACATTATTAATGAGTTTGTTGATATGCTGTGTTTATTCTTTGCAATGGACTGCGACGTCGGTTTTTTCCCCTCCCGTGGAGCGCCGACGAATGCCAGGAAACCGCACCAAAGTCGTGGCTCTTTGACTCTATCCTGACGCACGCACGCACCGGGTCAAAAATACATTTGGAAGACTGATCGGTGACCTTCATATCTCAATTTTATTTGGTGGCAGAATGGCGCCGTCTAGACTCTACGTCATCGATGTACATATTAATGTTATATGTCGCTAACGCTACAGCCGTTTCAAATTCAACGTATTTGCATCGTTGCAGATCGTTGCCCGCGATTCATCCAAGCCCAATTTCTGGTCTAGCTGGACTGTCAACCAATTTCCTATTTTTAAGATCCGCGACAATGTCCGATGGCTCGCAAGGCCTTGCTCTCACCTTCAGCCTCGCAAGTAATTGAAATTTGCTATGTGCTAATGAAGGCGACAGGGGCCTTCGAACCAAATCAGGGTTTGTCTTCCTCCGGCAGAGTCATCCTAGTCAACGACATAGGCTCTTCAGACTGATCACAAGGCATTAAGAATGATGGTTTGCATGGGCATCTATTACCAAAATGACGCTACCAAACAATAATAGTCCTTTTATTACATGCTGACATGGCGATTGTATTCACATTGCGTTACAGGGTATGCGTGGAATAATGAATCGAGCGGATCCAGCCCGCAGCCATATACATACATTTAATCGTATTAAAAATGCATTCAGTTCGAAGTTGACTCAGTATAAGCTGTAGTGGCGAATCCAACCCGTTGATTCGTGGTATCGAAGATGCTGTAGAAACGTTCACTAACAGCACAAACACAACAATGAGCTGTGTAATGGTTCGATGTAATAGGATCACTTACAGGAATGTGTATCCGCTGACGAAACCGAAAGTTGTTTTGTTGCCAATATCTGCGACGATGAGATAAATGTTATCGCTATTGCCGCTGGTGTCGCCAATGACGCTATTCATCGAGCGAGGCCAGATCTGTGCGTTCGGAGTGAGTGTGAACGCGGTCCCTCCGATGGTAAATATAAGGGGTTTCAGGCTGCTGTATTGATCTGGAGTGATCTTCAGCAGCCCTGTGGTCTCATCCAAGGTAGCGCCAGTGGCAGATTGATAAGTTTTGAAGGCGTCTGGTATGGGTTCAGTGACTTTGCTTGGACACATATTATGTGAGTTTACCTGACTCAATGAGAATGAGTACGGTGGCAGTGTCGACAATCCCTGACACCGAAGACAAGAGATTTGAATCGCCGTAATTGATGGACTGGTTGATTCCCCAGTAAGTACAAGCGGGTGAGGTATTGGTGATGGGGACATATGTGATATCGCTTGTCATTAAAGAGCTATTCCAGCCGCCAAAAGTGAGCGTGCCAGTTGCATCCTCTTCCGATACAGGGACAAAGTAGACACCGAGGATCTCAGAATCAATAGAGTCTTGGCTGAAGAGATTGTCCATGATAGTGGGGACTGTGTCCGTGTTAGACACCGTGCCCTTTGTCAAGTTCACGGGACCAATGCCAAGGACGCCATCGACACCTTCAAAGCCCTTGTATTTGTTCGCCACCCCGATCGATTGGTTACTAATGCTCAATGAGCCCAGCGTGATAGTGTCTAGGTACTCTTCCCCGGAGAAATTGGCGGATCCGTAGGAGACAGACTTGGAATGAGATGAGATGAGTATCAAATGATAGTACAAAAGGGTAGGTACATACGACTGTGTTTCCAGTTCCAGTACTGGTATTGGTCTTGGTATATTCTTGGTCTGCTCCAATCCACGTATTGCCACTGGCAGTATCCACAAGAAGCCCATCTGGCGTGATGAACTCATAAATTACGGTTATACGTCTTTGCTCAAAGACGCACAGTGTTTCATTGGGTTACCGAAACCAACCTGTATAGTGTAACCTATGGGTGGAACGTTGGTGATGGATGCATTCGCATCGTGCTTGCCACTTATCGCAGCCCGATACAGCACATGGGCGCGTGTTCTGTCGCCTGCAACGACATTGGTTACACCACCTGCTTTGAATTTAGTGACAAGGCTAACAACTGTTTTTTGGGTGTTCAAGGGAATAGAAGAAACTGGGGATCCGACGACAAGGAGCGACAGGACGATGGTCAGGCTAGTCAGTGGCAACATTGGATCGAACTCGAAGGCTTGAAGTAGGATAAGTAGGGGGAGACGGTGAGATATCCCCGCATTTTGTATTATATATGAAAGGGAACCGAAGAAGGGAAGGCTGAAGCTTAGCTTGGCGGATGAGTGACGTGAGTGCCAGCATGATGGTTGCTTCAGAAGTTCAATATTTGCTCGAACAATGAATTTCGGTGAAACTTCTGAAACGCGATGGAGACCCGTGGTCAATGGAGTTGCCAATGGTCACGTGACCGTGTCACATGCAATTTGGCGCGTTTGCGCGACTGCTCTCTCGTCGACCTGGACAGCGACCAGCTCCTGTGGCTCGTTCCTGCCAGCACCATCTCATTATTCTTATAACAATAATACTTAACTATCGTTCGACCTTATCAGACTACTATGTGGCTCATCACCGGTCCATTTGATAGTGTTGAACAGGGGGATACGACAACAACCAGTCCGTCTCTTACTACCATTCTTTCCTTCTCCTTGACACTAATTCTTAATCTAAAGAGACAAAGCTACTTAAGCCTGGCAAAAATTATGGGCTCGGTCGTAAAGAACAACCGCTGGTAGTGAATAGCAAAAAGATTTCTCGGGATGCTTGCGAATTCAAAGTGGGCCCATACACGCCAGATAACATGGTACGAACCAAGTTTCGATGCGAAGACCAGCTCACCAGTTCTCTAGGTCGATCCATCATACGTTCCCGCACTTGAAATAGTCAATAACAAGGGCAAGAGCCTCATGATTAAGCGACAGAGAGGGGACGACGTGGTCTGCAATCCGTCAGCCTCTACTACTCTTGAAGATGGAGACCACATTACTGTCGTTGTTGGCATCGTGCTGGTGTAGGCGACTCCTCATTCTCCGGTTCTCACAGACTCTAACACAGTGTCTAGAGTACGATGGCAACGAATAGCATGTTTTGTCCCTCCAATAAGAGGCATGCCCTTGTTTTCTTCTGAAGACTGCGCTTCAATCGGTTCGTGCCGCCCCCATTTCAAGTTGGCTTGCTGACACCACCCACAGGTATTAGCACGCATGCTTCAGCGCACGAGCTTCTCACACATCACATCACACCAAAGTATGAAGTGACAACCCCAGCTATGACCTCTTTGCTCTGCGCTGCTCAACTTACCAAACCAGAGTGGTTGCAAGAACTTGTGCAGCTTGGCAGTACTCCCACAGAGAACGATTCTTTCGGTTTGACAGCCCTCGAAAAGTCTTTTGTCCCGCCCCTTGAGAGCAAGTACCGTCCCGCATTTGGACCCGCCCTCCCTCCTGCGCTCAAGAGCTTCAAGCATTGGGAGCCCAATGAAGAAAGGTTGAACTTACTGAGGAGCTTCCGCTTCATTCTTCCTGCAGAGGACGGGGAAGTTGATGCAGAACTGAGGGACCTGGTCGTAAGGGGTGGCGCGGAATATGAAGGATTCAATCTGAAGGCGGGGCTCGCAAAGTGGAGGCAGGTGATTGCTAAGGGAAAGAGGAAAGTCGAAGAACTGAGAGGTGCAGGGAAGGGGCTTGTCGTACTGGCGAAGGATAGTGTAATACAGAGGGCTGTTGAAGATGAGAAATGGAAAGAAATGGTTGCAGATGCTGAAAGGTAGGTGTCATGAAACACCCGAAACTGCGTGGTTGATGAATTTGCTTCATAGCCTGAGCGCACATGTCGTTCGACTGGAGACAGTTCTTGAGGCTGTCGTTCACGTCGATGCGTCTCGCATCGCATCCTCCGGAAGCAGTTCACAAGGTTATTTCATTATAAACTTCTTCGATTTTCTATCATACTAAGGTCATCTCGATTCATGCAGAATCGCCAAGCGACTCTTCTCCTTTGCCTTCTTTTGTTCCCAATACACACCCCGACGAGCCATCTTTCCCAGAAGGCTCAGACAAGAAAATTTTCACAGATAAAAGCCAACGCGCGGTCTCCCCCGGAAGCGGAAGACAGGATTCTGTTATGCGCTCGCCTTCACCTCCCGCCGTTCCTGAGCCTCCGCCGACACAGCCGAAGCGAAAGGTACGTACCATGTCTGCATTGTAGGTAGGGGCTACACTGAAAAACCACAGCCTCTGGTGCGGCGATTACCTCTTATACTGCCAGTTGAGACAAACGAGGGATCTGTGATGAATTTCGGCAAGCTCGAGTCAGATGTTGACAAAGCCATTCCTGAATCTACGCAAGCGCCTGTACGTCTGGCCTGTTCTTCGTCGACGTAATCCTAAATAGATTATTTAGAAACCACCGTCTGGCAGTCGCCCGCGTTTGAAGCGCCGATTAGGATTGCCTGGAATGCCGGGAGCTCCGCCTCCCGAGATCGAGATGCCTGTTGTGACCATTGATGTCGACGATGCAGTTGAGGAAGAACCCCCGCACAAGAAGTTCAAGGCTTTATTCGAGGCAAGTGACCCAGACAAGATGGTCGTCGAGGGCTCGCAGACTTTTGAAGCAGCCTACGACAATGCGGTGGGCACCCAAAATGAGAGCGTTACACAAACAGGGCAGACCCCTGGCTTCGCACCGCCAAAGCGATTACCGGTTGTAGCAGAGGAAGAAGAGAGCTTGAGCGGGCCCTCACAGCGCGCCAGGTCCGTCGCATTTGAGGTACCACTCCCCGTAGAGGAGGATACAGGACCGTCATCCCAGATACCAGCCACCCAAACTAGGGCAAGATCAAAGGCACCTCCATCTCGTCAGCCGTCAGAACAACCTCGGGCGACAGCAAAGTCCAAGAAAGCCACTGACAGCGGCAAGCACAAGGTCGACAAGGACGAGGCTTTCCTCACTGCCGTTGCTTCGACGAAGCGCGGGAAGAAGACCGAGGATGAATTTGATCGCGAGTTCAATAAGCTGCGGATATCGAAACCGGATTTGCAGCGCGAAGAGCAGGTACAGATGTGGACAGATATGGGGGACTTTGACCTCCCGAACATCAGAGGAAACTTTATGGTCGTTATGGATCTGGATGTGTTCAGGAATTCAAACAGCCGCCGCGAGGCGGTTACGAATGACACTCGTGACGCTGCTTTCGGGAACCGACCGAATTTCAAGAAATTTAAGAAGGTGAGTGTCAAGTTTATTGGTGCCATGGAGGACGTTGTTGACACAGGGTAGAAAATCGATGGATTTTCTCGTGCACCGATCGAACTTGTGGTTGAAGAGGAAAATGACTACGGTATGGGTGCAGGTGGGTGCTTCACTTGCTCCTTCGAAGGGGCGAGCTCACTGTCCTGCAGGCTACTGGAAAGACACCACTACAGCCAAAGACTACACCAAGGACTCGCAGGTGACTGACAATGGGACTCAGCGAAGCAAAGGCAAGCGTCGTGCGTTGGCTATCGACTCTGACGAGGAGGGCACACAGTCACAAACCCTTGAATCTGTCAAACAGCCCGTTCGCAAGCCAGCGCGTACAAAGGACACAAAGAAGTTGTTCTTAAACTCTGATGATGACGATGCCAAAGACGATGCAGGCCTTGAGTCCTCCAACGAACAACCTCCGGTGCCTTCTACGCCTGCTGCCCGTGCTCGTGCCAGTAAACGCAGACGTGTGGTTGCTGATGACGATTCTGACGATGGTGTTACTTTCAAGGGCTTCGGCAAGAAAAGAAGAACGAAATAGTCCTCGCGACTCATGCTGTTAGTGTGGCGATATCATCTAGATTGCCCATACAAGAGAACAAAGCTGGTAGATACATCTACAATATATAAGCACGAATAATCAGCGGCTCGGTGTTTATGACGCCCACCACGTCATGCTATGTTGATGCGCAATTTGTTTGAACAATATGCGACGAACGGCGGCAAGTCGCCGCCGTGTCACGGTCAATTATACACAGCGTTATCAAGAATGAGAGCGCGGAGACACGTTATGCTTGCAAACGAACGACCGAACGGAGTCCTTGTATATATACAAATCGCGCAGTTGATTGGCTCTATCGCAATTCGTCATGAATAGCGAATCCAAGCAAGCGCTGCGTTTTCGCTGCCTTCCTGCCTCCGGTTTGCCTGCACCAGTGTCAGAACAGTGACAAATAAACGGACGGTGTTTTTACCTTTGTTCCTGACACACGAAGCTCTCTGGAGCGCCATCCCAGTCCTCTAATACATATTTTGTAGCATTGACTTGAGCTTCGTCATCATCCCCAGTGCCGAAAAGATCGAGCGCAAGCTGGGTATGACTGACACCAGCATATGTCGTTACACAGCGGGGGTTTACCAGGATACGCGCGGGAGTGTATGCAGAATTAGGCACAGACAAAGGCCCTGCAGGGAGTACATCATCAATAGGGACATCTGAGTCCGGCATGGCGTCATAATCAGAGCCAGCATTCACGTCTGCATCCGGTTCCTCAGCAGGGACTTGCCTGCGGGAGAGCTGCTGGACTTCATGCGTGGGTACGACCTCGTCCTCTTGGAAGTCATTCAGCGCTCTGCCGATCCACAGGTCTCTGCAGAACCAGGCCTGGCTGCTGTCCAGACATGCCGCATCGGGCGCGCGTGTGGGTACGCTGTCTGATGAGGAGGAAGCGTTGTGGAAGTCAGTGCCGCAGCGGTACTTGAGTCCTTTGTAGTAGGACTGAGCTGGATCGACGATGTGGGTACCAGCTTCGCAGCAGAAGACTTGGAAGGGAAGGTGTTGAATGTATCGGGCGGCGCCGCTCTCATCTCGAGGAGGAACTGCGTCTGGTTTCGCTGAGGATGTGGATTGTCTGAACTGGTCGCCGTGTATGTCTCGCGTCCGCCACCTCAAAAAGGCGTTAGACGATGTCGCTCAAATTATTACAGAAAGCAGATGGAAAACCGACCTGTCTGAGAATATGAACTGCCCATTGGATTCTGCCCAGTCCATCCCACACACCATGGCAGCCTCATTCGCATCGCTGACACGCAATGTCTCAAGGATGTCATTTGGACATGTGAATCCCTTCAGCCAAATGACCCTATGAAATTCAACTTCGCGCTTCTGGTAGAGCTCAAGAAGAGGCTCTAATACGAGATTGCGCATGTATGCTTCCTCTAAGGGGTAATAGGCTGCAGTTGCGTCTTCTGTCATCCCAGGCACGCGTCGAATTCGGAAGGAGACACCCAACAGGGTCAGGACGGCTTCACAGAGGTCGGTGAGAGTGGACGTAGAATCCGTAGAGTCATAGTCCAGCATGGACACGAAGACATTTGAAGTGCCGAGGCGTTTAGCAAGTTGGACGATGACAGCCAGTTGATCAACTAGGAAATGATCGGCTGAGTGAATTGCCATTGCTATGAAATAGAGGCGGTCGTCATTAGCGAGGTCATCATAGGCGTCTTCGTCGACGTTCTTGTTTTGTCCAAACGGGCGGGCTAGTGTCGGACAATACGCGGCCACCCAGCCATTAAGAGATAGCAAGCTCTCGACAGCAGTCAGAACGTTCTGAAGATCTGCGTGAGCGGTGTCCGTTCCTAATATTCTTGGTAGGACATCGTATCAGATATCATGGAGACTCGGAGAACAACTCACAATGGTGCTTGAAACCGATTCCAATAGTCAGTGACCCCATTAGCTATGACATCGTCAAGAATGTCCTTCCTGACGTCTCTCCCCGTCCTCGCTTGTAGGAATTTGTGCTTTCGGACATTTAGAATCTTGTCTACACCAGTAACGCGCTCAAAGACGTTGTAGGATTGGAAGGCTGATGGCTCCAACGAAGATGAAGAGTTGGGGCTAAATACAAGTTTTATACCCAGGATGAGAGCCAAAGCAATAAAGACCTTCGTCAGAAGGTGACGCCTCGGAATGAAGGCCATCATAGGGACCAATATTCAGAGTCTCAGACTCGGACCACGTCGTCTATCGCCGCTGTACAGCTCGTTAAGTAAAGAAAAGTGATGTTAATAGTCATCCGACCTTAGCTCAGTTGGAAGAGCGCGAGACTGTAATTGGATAATTGACATCTTGAGGTCGCCTGTTCGAGCCAGGCAGGTCGGATTCTTTTTGATTTGCAAACTATAATTCTTTTTTTGCTTTTTGCCTTCAAGGTGCGCCGGCCACCAAAGCTTCACACATGCACTGAGGAAGATCCCCCAGGCTCCCTGGACCTCATGATGCATTGAATCTTGTTGTTCAAAGTCGAGGTGTGCTAGCCCGAATCATATTTATTAATTCCTGACACCGGAATCCGCACCACAGCTCCAAGTCCTCGAGGCTATGAACATAAATGGCTAGCCTCAAGGCATACTTCAAGCGCAATGTGCTACAAAGGAACTCAGCCTGCGCACTCGATCACTATAAGGTTCTGAAATCCACGACTCTGAGCTCATGTCAAGATGAACCATCCATGGATCGAGGCTTTCAAGCAGTGGGCTTCCTTCACCCAGCCCAACGATAAATCATCAGGAAATTTTCTGCCTTCATCCTCAAGCAGAACAGAACGCTCGTTGGGTGACAACCGTCCGTAAGTCATTTGTTGATTGTGTTGGCAGCCAGGGTGTTAACCAACACCTTCTCACCAACAGAATTTCTGAAGAAGTTTCGCAAATGGTACCGTCGAGGGAAACTACAATGTAAACTCCAAAGTTATTTGGAATAGACCAACTGATTGAGGCGTTGCGTAGGGTCCAAGATTTGCCCCAATCGCGCCGCGATGTTCCTTATGAAGTGAAAACCCCACCTAAATACCCTTGGAGGGTTGTGGACGCACGTGCATTCGTGTACACAGGAGCAATTCGCCTGGTGCTGATCGAGGATATCCGCGACCTGGACGTGATTGCCATTTCTTACACTTGGTCAGAGGACATGAAGAAGTGGAGGGAGTGCATCTGCAAGCCAGAGGGTCGCACCTACGAAGAACGGATCGGTCGTGGCTCAAGGAACCTTTCCACCTCTACACCCGCCACCGACACAGACAGTCTATCCATTGCTCGTGCACATCTCTTTTTCACCATCGTCGCATTCCTCGTACTCACTAGAGGAAAAAAGTTTTTCTGGATGGACATTGTTTGCATTGATCAAGACAAGCGGGGGGAGAAAGAATTTTTCGTACCTCAAATGGGACACTTATACCGCAGTGCATTCGAGACCCACGCATACCCACTCGGAGCTGAGATTGCATCTTCCGTCTTCAGCAACCAATTATACTTTCCTATCTGGGAAACGAGAGCTTGGACGGTGCAGGAGCAGATATTGTCGAAGCAGGTGCTCTTTTGCTACGCCTTCCACGGAGACGCTAGGGACGATTTGAAGAAAGCAGCTTCGCATGTTGCAGACTCTGACCATGAAGACGTCATTGACTTGAAAACTCCCGCGTTGGACAGATACCGGCACGTCTCCGGCATGTACGTGCTAGAGAAGATGGGACGCATGATCACCTGCTACATGGAAGAGGAGTCGGACGGATTTGGTGGTAACCTCCCTCTCAGCGCATTCTTGCATATGGAGATAGAAACTCGCGGTAGTTGGAGCCAGAGTGGGAAAGCTATAGGACGAAGTGCGAAATACAAGGTCATGCAGAATGCGAGGAAATTACTAGAAGAGCAGAACGCACCCGAGGTTGCAAGGATATCTCTGGCAACATTAGGAGATCGAACCGCGACATGTTCAGAAGACATGATATATTCTGTCCTCGGAGTATTGGAGTTGGACGACTTCAAAGTCACGTATGACATTGGATTTGAAGAAGCCAGATTACGTGCCTTTGAAGCTCTTGGCCCCAAGGTGCTCGCATATATCATCGGCGCCGACTGGGGATCCAACCATAATAGCAGGAACAACGACTCTGCACTCCCCCGCGTGGTCGCTTCCTCACCTATTACAGGAATACTATCCCTCAAACCCGCTATCCTGAACTGCAAATATAACAGGAGCGTTGGTACGCAGATGTACTGTCGACACGAGAGGCTTCGCGTCTGGAAAGCCCAACCAGACGTTTGGCAGGGCGGGAGCGTCGTAAGGACGACATTTGGGAATGATGGGCTTATGATGATGCAGGGAGCAAGCGTCTTTGATGCCCCCGAGTTTGCATGCGACCCCATTACAGCTATCCCACCGCATCTGACAAAGGTGATCATCATCGAGATGTCTGCTTTCGGCCTCACGGACGAGGAAATTCACGCCAAAGACTTCGGAATTGACAAAATAGTTGAATTCGTGGAGATCGGAATGTGCACTTCCGTGCTCGTTCTGCCGGATCAATGGGAGCTTAGCACGAAGACATCCCTGTTGACTTTGTGCTGCGAACGAACGGTATCAGGCAACCTCGTGAATAGAGGAACAGCGCTGATCATGGATGCTTCTGCATTATCACCGGCGTACTCAAATATCGTAGTGCAGTAGGACCCATACGAACGCATCCACCTGTTTACTGCTCCCGGTTTTCTGACTCTGAAATTCGCATTTTGCGACGCTATGATATAGTTATGTCCCCAGTTGATGCATATGCATGCTTTGATTTGCTCTGTTCTAGCTTTCCTTAACATTCTCCCTTGTATCTTCCAGGTCCGACCCAGTTTTTGCTACTATTCCAAATGTCAATTCAGCTCTCGTCTGTCGCATGGCGCAGTCCCAGCTCGAGAAGACCACCTGTCTATCATTAGCTTGTGCAGCTCTCGCCATAATATGATGAGAAGGTGTCCTCAGTGAGCATAGCATGTACGTGCACAGCCATCCGCACAAAGGTCTACACCGTGTCACAAAATGATATGAGCCGTGACCATGCGGATTGCATTGACACACCAGGCAGATATCACTGTGGCAGACTAGTCTCTGCCTGACGAACACGTTCCAAATACGAAAACCTAGAAATGCACAACCTTGTTTTTCGACCTGTCCAATAACAGAGTAGATACTTACCACAACTCAGAGAAGCTTGACCCCATTACACCTAGCGCTGCGCCACTCTCCACCTGCAGGCTAAGCACAGCCAACTCGGTGCTCCACGACCCTGCCTCATGCTGCATGTACGTACATCTGCATTCCAACTGGTTTTAATGCCATCATCTGCGGTGTTCTCTTTCAAACCTCGCAGTCCAACTGGCACCTCAGAAACATGGGGTCCATCCAAAGTATGTTTCGTTCCATCTGGCACACTTTCCTACGTGGATATCAGCATATTCGTGGCTGCAAGTCAACTGAAACCTCGGCATCCACAGCATCATCTGATCCTCAGGCTTCATCGGACACGGCGCTGAACACTCCATCCGATTCATCCCAGACGACATGCAATTCGTCAATCACGTTCTCGACAGCCTCTCACAATGCGCGGCCATTCCCAAAGATGCAGACCATGTCGTCCTTGCAATTTTTGAAGAAGGCATGTCCTGACGTGCATGCGTATACGCTGGACATTCTTCATTCTTCCATGCGCACGCCCTTTGCAATTGAGGATATAAAACCTCAGAGGAACGGCTTTGTGCACACTATCCTGGAGTGCTACAACAAACATCGCGCATTAATCATTCGCCCGGATGACGTCTGGCTCGCGATCATGACGCAATTCAGTTGCTTTGTCAATGGAAACGCAGAAGACTTGCGGTCATTGTTCGTCCTCCACGAGGGCAAGAAGGAATTGTGCATGGTGATGAATCAGAAGCGAGGAGAAGAGGACTGGGATCTCGTGGTTCGCACGCTAGTCGCAACCATGAATGAAAAGATACAGGAGAATGTCATCGATCCGGAGCTTCGACAGTGGATCATACCGGCATTTTCGACGACCACTCCTCTTGATGTCCTCGTCTCTGGGATGGTGATGATGGCCACTGTGAAAGAATACTTCGATTTTCGTATCATGCTATGTTGCGGGATCCCTCGCGTCACTTTGGAAGGAGAGAAGAGCGATTGGGAGTTTATTCTCAATAGGATTGAGAAGCTCAAAGAATTCGGCCCAAAAACCAATGCCTGGTACCACCTCCTGCACCCTGTACTGTCGAGGTTCGTCAAAGCCTTCGATGATCCCAACGGTCAGGAGAACTTGGACTTTTGGGGCAAAGTTGCGCATTACGAGCGCGGAGGAAGCGGGCCAACATGGCTGTCTGGTTGGATAACGGCGTTCATGGTATTTGATGAGAAAGGCCAGTGGACGGTGGGTGTAGATGTCCTCTCTTTCGTTACGTCTCCCCTGACAATATTTTTACAGCCGGATAAACAACGTCGAGATTATGAAGATAGCGAATTGATTCTCGATGGCGTTTCATATCCTTTCCTTGATAGTGACGAGATTCCTGCTGGGTACGCGCAGGTCGATGTTACTCTCCAACGGGAGATTGGTGGAAAGGAATATCCAACTGCGCTGACGGCAGGATTGATTGGGACGAGGATATGCTCCAGCGGTGATAAGACTCTTTCTGATGCTGGCGAGAGAGACTCGGCACGACCTGCTATTGGATGTTGGTGGGTCTTGAAAAAAGACCCGGAAGCGAAAGAAGAAAACAGCGATTTGGGTCAGAGCCCCGACAATTCTGAGTCGTCGGATGATGAAGTGTCTGGGGGTGACTTTGTCTTTGGCGCCGATCCTGTTTCTCAAGAACTCTTTGAAGAAGAAAGCGATGCAGGCTATCCTGTCATAATAACGCCTTCAAGTTAATGTAGGGTAGTTGCAAGACGCATACGATACATCTTGGCGAATGACTGGATCAACGCATTCAAATGAGTAGGGCTTTCCCTCGGGGTACTGTAGAGTATGTACTTGTATTGTAACACAATATGCAGCAGCTTGTAGAGATATCACACGTGAACGGGCCCCCGCGGCGCTCATGCCTCGATTGAGTTACAGTAGTTGGAAAGCGTTCTTGTGGATTTAAAGGTGAAGCTCGTATTCTGTTGGACAGATGTGCAGCATTTCTCCGCGACTACATAGAGCATTTCAAGGAGTCCAGCTGTCAAGCGGAGATGTTCAGCTATGAACATCGCAGTTAGAACACGGCTCCAAAGTTCAGCAGCATAGGAGGGCATTCTTATGCGCCACCGTGACATGGGGAGGCACTCAACTACACGTCTGTTGACAATGAGAGCATTCCAAAGCATATTTCCACTTTCCGGTACGTCCAATGCCTGTTTCCTGAGCTTTCCGATGACATCGACGAGGTCAAATGCCGGGAGGAGTCTGTGGCGTGAGCCGTTTGTCCTTTTCTTATTCACGTCAAGCTTCTTTGTGCGAGGCACATAATCGACATCGGGGCATGTGTACAGCTGCTTGATCTCTTCCGCGCTTGGCTGCCGAAGATCAAGGATGCTGACGAACCCAGTGGCCGCCCGTTCTGCAGTTGCTGTCAATGGCATCTTCCAGGTCCCTTTCTGTGCTCCATGTCGCGTTCTCCTCAGAAGTATACGGACGAAGAGTTTTGAGATCTCCATGCACGTTGGCCAGTATCAGATCGAAGAGTTTGGCGGTTATAGCCGAAAAACTCTGTCGCCGGATATATGATGGATTGTCGCTGGCGGTCAATCGAGTGCCTAACTCAACCAGACTCAACACGAGGAAGGCACAGTGAATGGGGGTCAGGTCCATTTTGGCAACATCACGCCTTCGCGTAATGATTCACAATGTTGCCAAAGTGGTTGTTCCTGAAGTAGGTTCAGCGCCACGACAATCATGAAATCGAGCGTAATCCATACTTGTCGGCTATTGTACAATACCACCGTGGTCCTTCACGAGGCTGGCAATCTTCCGGATTTGCAAGAATACGAGAATGGATTTCTTCGCTGGAATATCATATCGTCACTTTGAGTTTGCTCTGTGTCCATAATTAAATAGAGAAGCGAGCGCACGGAAACGGCAGTCTTGCGTGAAGCAGGAACCGTAAGACTATGTAAAAGGCACTGAAAAAGGGAGGTTTGGCGTGGCCACGGCTAGGAATGGCAAAGGTATTTACCCTCAATTACTTCTCGATCTCCTTGGTGGGCGGCGGCGCTTCACTGGCGCTCTCGGCAACTAAGCCCTTCTTCCCTTCGTCGATCTTCACCCATTTTAGGAATGGGTCGCGAGTAGGTATCAACAACGTACTTGCTGGACTCCGAAAATGCGCTAAGACAGTGCCTTATCCTTCTTCACCCAATTGACACCTCCGCTGCTGAGCTTAGTCGACCTGGGCAGCTTGGCATCGTTGACTGATTTTTTGGTTGGCAGTGAAGTTAGAACTTGCGTAGAGCAGCCTGAAAGAGCGACGAACCCTGCTTTAGTTCATCAATGTGCGTACGCAAATCCTTCCAGTACTTCCCCATTCTTTTTCCGACTATCTTCCGTGAAGGAATTCATGTCAGGAATAACGTTCGAGTGGCGGCAGGCATCTTGATAAATCCCCATTATTTTGCGAATGCGTCAAGAGTTTATGCAGGCGTGGTATGGAATTCCCTGAATGTTACGTCTATTCTGAGTAGGTTGAAACGACATCTCGGCGGAGTACGGAAGCACATGCCCTCGAAGCCGACTATCATCCCAAAGACGCGAGAATAAAAACGAAAGCGTCATGTAAACCTTTTGACCGCATTTAGCGGATTGCATAGTGCTTCTCGAGCCGATGGCCAATGCCAGCGTCTTTTTGGGCCCCTTGCACTATCCCAAGGCATGTTTGGATGTGACGGTCAGCTTGAAGGGGAAATGGGAAACAACTCACTTTGGTCCATTGAAACGAGCAACGTTTGGATACTTTGGCTCTCCCTCACATGTCTCTATAGGAAAATTCACAGTGGAAAATGAGCGACATGGCACTTGAACCCGTTCACCTTTCAGCTTGGGCGAAAATGGTTGAGCATAGCAGTATATTCGACTTCTTTGAAAACCTGTGACCTTGGAATCCTTCAGGCAAGAGTGAGATGGCAGATCAGTTCAGTTCAAATTTTTAACAGAAGTTGTCCAGTCAAAAGCACATAGGCTAACTCGAACCAGCACGGTACACACTCTAGCTTTAGATCCTAACACAAGCAAACAACATGTGTGGTCACATCACGCTCTAGTTATAATATTTTACTATTAATATTGTCTGCATGCAGATCCACCGAGGAAATGATCTTCGCTAGGCAGTAAGTGGGTATGTACCATGATGTAAGTCATATCTCACAAACGGGGTTGAACCTGTACGATGTCTAGGTAGGTCCACTGCTCTATTCAACAACTCCATTAATATTGTTGATACTAGATCATTGATACGGGTGTGGCCTCGTGATGCGTGTCATCTCGACTTCCGGTCTTCTCGGGGATCTGCAGAAGGCTTTCTGAGATCACGGATCTTTACTCATGTTTCCGTGCGCGAAACGTGAACCGTTATCAGCTAACTGATGACGACAAGGGTTCGTCAGTCTACTTGGCCAACTCGTAAGGATCCTCCTTTACAGGTAATGAACACTTTTACTCTTCCCACACCTCCTACATGCGTGGCTCGTAATGCTCGTATGTCTCGGTCATAACTTCAGCTGTCGGTATGATGGGACAGTCAAGCCATTGCTTGGAAGCTACACGTGAAAACTCGGGAGCGAACTGTGTTGAATTTGTGAGTAGTTGGCCATCATTGCTAACTTCTTGCTGCTGTACCTGTGAAGCTCGGAACGCTTCTAGAATATCTGTGCTTATCCTGCTATTGGTTGATTTTCATGACCGGAGTATTGGGCACCTGAAGGGAATGCGGTTTGATCACTTCTTCATCTGCACGCCAGTGTTTGTACCAGGCACACTTCAAAGCTTCGATGCCTACTCCAAGCTTCTTCTGTGCCTTTGCTGCACGTGGCAATGGCGAGCGCAGCTCGAAGGAAGCGTGGCCACTGGACCACTGCTCCAGGTCCTCTCCAAAAAATACTATATAGTCTGTCTCGTCAATGTGTCGTAAACCTCACGCACATCCATGGATCCTTATTTTCGCACACAGCCTGCAAGGTCGCTGGTGAGTGACTACAACAATGGTCTCCGTAGGTTTTAACGCATATGTTAGAACACAACTCGTGCTGCAACCATGCCTGCACGCCGGGAGCACTGCGTTCGGTGCCATAAAGACTTCTCAGCCAATTACCCCTCGGCTTGCGTCGTACCCCATGTGTTCAACTCCCGCTGTGACCCACTTCGTCTTTACAGTGGAGAATTCCAATGGATGTCGGAGTGTTGTGGTGGCTATGGTACTGTGACGGAGGAAGAACCTGGAAGTGGCGCCTTCCGCATGATGGAACTCACCGCCTGTTATCGTGGTCCGCACACGACGTACAAGGATGTCGTTCGACTCCAATACAACGGTGTGAGCGTCCTCAGGTGTAAACACAACGGGTCAGGGAAATGTATCCGCAACCACTTGACGCAGAGAAACAGACCCGTTTTTGACAAGGAGGTGGTGTATTGTGACGGTGACGAACAAGACCGTCACAACGATGGGTAGAGGCAGATTGTGTAGGATTCTTTGGTGGCTGAACGGACTAGAGGATAATTAGGACTTTCTTGAGATCCAGCTTTTCACCTCTGTACACATACACCCTCGGAACTTGTATTGCAGCTGCTCCTACAATATTTGGTCCATAATATGACGTCCACTGGTTTCTCCGTTGGCATGGTCGACTCCACCAAGGTCCAAAACGCAGATCGTGACAAATTGCATTTGGTATGACAACAACGCGTGAGTGAAACAAGAACAAAGCATCTTCCTCAATCATACCTTCGTGCATAAGCGGGTACAAAGAAGTGTATGTGACAAGGGCATCCAGCGTGCATTGCGCAAGCCCATCACAGGTCCCGCTTTGTTGTACCACCTAAACCTAAGAAGCACAGCTCCATCGATAAGTGAAGTTGTAAAGTGAGTACGCCCACCGCTAACACGGCCAGATATACGACATGTCAACCTCCCATAGCAGTCAGACCTCGAAAGAAGACAGTTGTTCTTTCTTTCCAAGGCGATATGCAGCGAGTTCAGTTCGAAAGATGCAAGTCCTTAAAAAAATACGGTCTTTCTTGGGCAGTAGTATTTAGCGAAAAGACCAGAAGAGCTTGAAGCTGTTCCAAAACAATTATCGCACTCAGATCTCATCCAAAAAAAAGTTGTTGTTGGGTGAGGACGAATAAGCTGCTTTATGCGATTTATAGAGAGAGAAGAAAAGGAAATACAATGCTCTTGCACAAAGCAAGGGCGAGCAAGGGTTGTTCTAAGCGGCCGCAAGAGGGGTGCAAGAATTGCGTGAGCGTGTGGGAGGGTATGAGAGACCTCTAGCAGAGAGAGGCAGAGGACTGGAGCATGGGTGATGCACGGCATGACGAGTCACGACGCAAAGGCAAGTGAAAAGAGCATCATCTGACATCGACAAAAGAGTTCCTGGCGTGTACGGCCGGCTATGCATCAGTAAACAGATGAACATATTAAAATATCATATTTGACTATATATTCATGACCATCACAACAATCGCCATAAATATGGCGGTGGGTATTACACATACATATTTGACCTTACATAGTAACGATGTATGTACATGGTGGCCAACCAAGTTGTCCTGTGCTCGTCATACCGCCTTCTACTTGAATTATCCTGTGAAAGCAAGATGTCACCCACGCCCACTCAGTGAAATCTGGGGCCATCAGTATCAGTTCGAGCGCAAAAGTTGACACCTACCACAGGTGCGAGGGTTCTTGTGTCACGCGATAGTCAGTAAAATAATGAACATTGGACACTCATTTCCTATGTGGGAGACGCTTGCCTAGGCTGACTGAGCTATCCATTACATGGATCACATCGAGTCCTGCGGCTAGTTCGGATTATGTTCTTCAATGTCCTGAATGCCATAACGGTCAGGATCTTGCCAGACTGCCGAATTGAACGAAATATTGTAGTGCCGCTCAGTCCTCTACTACGCACTACCAAAGTCCATTATCCTGCATAACAAACACAATCTTCACACTGTATCAAAAGGGTAGGTATTAGCAGATGAAAAACCATATCACCCGATAGGACATTCACTGACAAAAATATTTGATTAGAACATATGAGTGCCTCGTGTTATGCGGGAGCAACGACAAAGCCTATAACAGAAATGAGACACGACGAATATATTAGATGATTGGCCACTTCATTCTGACAATAGATGTAATGCGCCGTCCTGACATCGACACTGACTTCGTACAAGCCCGAAATCGATACATACTTCGTACAATACATTCAAGTCCAGCCTGTTTCAAAAACAGGACAGATCTGAAAACCAAAGCCCGAGATCGCGAAATTAGTGCCAGTTCTAAACACGACCGGAAAAATATTCTGCCAGAAAACCTGCCAGAATTCAAGACGAAGGTGCGCGGTTCTAGTATTGCCTTTGCAGAGCAAGTTGTTATATTCTTATCAGCCTCGGCAATCACAGATAATGGTAACAACAATTACTCCTCCTCCCTACCGGCACAATGGACATAAGAAACGAGGGGGGGCAGAACAGTTCACCGCTCGGAGATTGAAGAATGGGTTGGCGAAACTGCGGGGAGATCGTGAGGTGCGTTTAGTATTTAATTCAGTAAATGATTGACCTTTGTCCGGAATCTGCTCGGGGGTAATTTAATATACCAAGTGCGCCTCTCATCTTTGAGACTGGACGACTTCTTCCACATGAGGGGCATTCGGCTCGGCCAACTTTCCACGACAGATGCCGCCCGCAGACAAGATAGTATTGATTATAGCGCCCACAAATACAGCAGTTTACAATACAAAGTGTACCTGTTACTTGGTAGATTAGAAGGTGCAATAAAATTTACGTTAGATGGCATGCCGAGGAGTAGTCACTATTCACAATCATCTCTGAAATGAATCATTTCGATTGCCAATCTCAGTATTTAAGAGTGAATGCGACATAAGGATTACATTCAAGCAATTATTGAAACACGTATATACGACAAAACAAAAATCTAGCTACTCCGAGTCATAAGCGGCGTCCTCTAGCGCCTTTCTCTGCTCAGCTAGCGCTGTGACGGACATCTTGGACACGACTTCCGGAGTTAGGTCCTGGCGATGATTTTTGCCGAAAATCTTTCTGAACAGTATGTTAGATACATGATGCATAGCAAGCAATAAAACAGTCAATACCTCGTCCACCACTCCAAAAGCTTGGCTACCCTATGTTTTGCGACAGGGCCAGGGACGTCCTCGAAGAAGTCGACGATGTTATTCCAGAATCCCGCGTAATCGAAGTCGCCGTCGACGGTACGCCAAGACGAGACGCTAGACAGCGCGAAACGAACCTGTCAGACAAAGGTTATAAGCCGCGCATCGAGGGTGAGAAATCATCTTTGCTCACCTGACAGACAACATATGCAATTGAACGAGGGGTTACTTTCCTCGTGTTGATGATTGCGGCGACGCAAGTTTTGACTTTGACTTTATCGTTCGACGACCGTCGAGCGCGCCTATTGTTCTCTAGAATGTCAGCTCCGTCGCCATCTCCATCAGCGTCCCTTGCGGAAGACGGAGATGTGAAGATAGCTTTGAAGGCCTGGTAACGCCAAGACTTTGAATATATATTCGCGATGTAGTACAACCCCATCTACTGACCTGAACCAGAAGTTTGGACCTGAAAAGACCTTTCTCCAGGTTTCTATCATCGATGGCGTAATTCTCGTATACGAACAGCGGCCACGAATTTTCCGACACGATGTAGTCGGATGTTCTTTCGCGAATCCCGGCCTTCACGCTGCAAACATTTCAGAGTCATGTGATTCGACGAAGGGTGATACTTACCGGCCGTCACTCCAATCCCACTCGGCGGGGCAGAGCAACTTCCCGCAAATGTCATGCGCGAAGCCGCGCAACTGCTTGTCGTTGGACCTGAGTAGCGTGGACGGACGAAAATCCTGGTTGACCCAGGCAGCAACGAGGTCCTTCAGAGTGGAAGTGTCGTCGCCGCGGGCCGCATCGGCTCCTCTTTTGATCTATAGTGTGATGAGTATGCAGCGCGAAACGATGAAGAGCGCAAACCTTTTTTAACATGTCCTCAGATTCATCGACTTCAAAATCGGCAAGCTTGAGATGCAGCCACGGCAGAGACTGCGAGAGTGCGAGGTAGCCACGCTGCAGGCGATCTTGCCTGAATACTGTAATTAGCCATGTCACGGATTAAAAAAGATGCCTTACTCTGGGGTAGTGTCCTGCACCGCGCCGTTCACCAGGCCTGGCTCGCACCTGCGATCGTTTTCGGCGATCAAATCCTCCACGTTAGTGTAAAGGACGACCATGCGGCGAACTGCCCTGCCCTGAGCAACGTAGTACGTCGTCTTTCTTTCGAGGATCAATGAGGAAGAGTATACACAAAGATGGTACGTGACGAACCTTTGCTTCGTTCCTCTGTCCTGCCTCATCGTCTGCAGTTCTTCTTCCAACGCAGCAATACGGCGCTTGGCCCTTGAATCTGCGGAGGTAGGGACTGCCCCAGAGAGGTCCGGGAGCACGAGGTCGCGTGACTGATTGTCAGGCTCTGGCGCAGACATGGTGAAAGTGAGGAATGTCAAGGCAGAGGTGAAGCGCGAAAACTAAGAGACCGTGACAGACTCGGAATTGTACAGAAGGTAAAGGTAAGAAACCCTCACCTGAACTTTTTATACATGCTCGCCTATGGTATTGAGATATATAGAGTAATGCCTAATGAGGATATGGTGAGTCTCGTCTGAAAATGGCACCATAACATAACTTACCGTGACAGGGCTGTAATGAAAAGCAACCGTGACGACTCTATGTAGAGTCTGCGTCCTTGCCCTGATCACCGCATGCATCAGCTCATCCCTCGTTTCCGACTCCCAAAAGTATCACTACCTTGAAAAAGTTTACGATCTGCTGGTAGTTTTCCTCCTTAGACACGATGTGGTCACCATCCGCGTTTTCAGCACCGGCGCGTTCGTACAATTTCAAAAGCTATTCTGAACGTCAATTACTTGCCATCTAGGTCAAATATCACTCACATGTTCAATTGTGACTGCAGTGAACAGTCCAATCCTTACGGTCCGTTTCACTTTTGGATCAGACCACAGCCCAACCCAGCACATTTCGAGGACCTTGCGGACGACCAGATACGAATCTTGAGAAAGCGCTTTGAAGATAGACAGCAATATATAGTATCTCTGTTGCTCGAGGAAAGTCGATTTCACCAGCGAGGAAGTTTTAGAGTTAATGAAGGAGAGAATAAAAAAGACGTATTAAGTGTGGATATCTGGTTGACGAAATTCAGACAGTTCAAGGCAGCAGATATCTCAGAGACATACCAGGTCTTGCAAACGTCCTCTGCGTCTCCTTTCCCTTTCCTCCTCATGCGATAATTTTACGAAAGTCTGAAGTATCGTGAACGATGATGAGCCATCGTAAGGAGGCGAACGCACCTTCATGTCCCATGGAAACGCTTCACAAAGTGCCTTCCGCTCCCTCCCACCTCCAAAGTGAGAGATAGTATTGAACAGTTTCAATGAAACGAGAATGACTTGAAGCTCATTGGAGCCAAATGCGAAAGATGTGATTTTACGCATCTATTTTGGCGATAACAACGTTTTGATAATCAGAATGCCGTGTGAGTGGTATTATGGGAAATGAGAGGACAGTAGAGTAAAATCCGAGAATAACAGAGACACAAGGAGCGATAGACTGGACGACTAGCACATCACAACATCAGGACACTGAGAGAAAGAAATAAGGATACACGCACTTGATTCGTACCCTCCCATATCTCAAAGGTGTCATGAGCACCTGGCGAACTCTCCATCCACTCAAGCGCGATTCTCTCATCTTGAGGAGCAATAATTTCCTCTGACTTGACAGACAGAGTTGAGCGCAATGCAGATAGGGCTGCGGGACTGAGCGAACAAATTCTTCGTAATGATGAATCTGATGATCGTAAGTATGCGCACCTTCCATTTGGGGATTCTGGTCTTGATTCTGGACTCCCGGGCCGAGCACGTCTGACATCGATTGCATTCAAAAATTTATACGCCTTCCGCGACGTTTGCTCAGGTTTTGCGTGTTTCTGGGGGCGCTCCGACTTGCTTTGAGGCATATGATGCTCGCTGGGTTTGAGTTAATCACTCGAGTCCATAAGTATAACTTGACCTAGCCATCTTAGACGCGCCAATCAATCGTGAATTTTGCTTAAATCATGTGATCATCATCATCGAGATGTCTGTCCTACATGACTGAGTGTCTGATTCTTCGCCGTCCTTCTAACCCTCGAGGACGATGACGGCAACGACCCCCTCGTAGCTCCAACATGCCCTATCCGCCTTTGCTTCACTACTGGTCGTGACCCCGGACCAAGCTCAAAGTCGCGCCACAATCTCCTCTCTCGCGCTCGACAATATGGGACCCACTGCCCCTCTCCAATCAATACCAATTTCTTGACGAAGCCTTCGGACAGCTAACTCCGTTGAACCCAAACAACTGGCTACCAAGCGATCGGAGAAGCCAAGCTGCTTCGCTTGGAGGATAATTCTGTTGCTGACAGAAGAGATAGATTGATCTCTGCGGTTGTAGCGCATTCGTTAGAAAACCTCGAAGATCAAGCAGAGTCTACGCACGACAAGCGCTTCTCCATGCGATGAATGTGTTGAAGTTTCGTTAGGTACCACTTGTCGATGTTAGTCATCTGCCAGATCTTGTCGACGCTATCGCCCCGATGGAATACATTTGCGATGGCGAATATCCGCTTGTCAGTGGGATTGACCAGTTCCTCGTCGATGTCCTCCACAAAGTTGTTCTTATGCAATTATGCAACAAGAAAATTAATCTTACTGAATTGACCAAGACTGCTCTTACATACCTTCGCAAATCCAAGGAACTGATCGTCAATCGCCTGTATCGCCTTTTGGATGGTCTCTTCGAAAGTTCTGCCCATTCTCATGACCTCACCGACGCTCTTCATGCTGCTGCTAAGAAGCCGGCTGACCCGGTTGAACTTATTGAGGTCCTAACGTGGTATCTTCACGACAACGTAGTCTAAGCTTGGCTCGAAGCAAGCGCTGGTTACTTTCGTCACGGAGTTCTTGATTTCGTTTAACGGGACACCCAGACCGAGCTTAGCAGCAATAAACGCAAGGGGATAACCTGTAGCTTTCGAAGCCAGTGCTGACGAATGCGAGAGACGCGCGTTGACCTATTTAAATGTCAGTGCAATGAATATCAATTAAGATGATGAAACATACCTCAATAATGCAGTACTCCTTCTAATCGGATTCAGAGCGTACTGAATGTTACACTCGCCAACAACACCAAGATGGCGAATGACATTGATCGCAGTTGTTCGGAGCATGTTGTAATCGAAGTCGGATAGCGTTTGGGAGGGAGCGACCACAATGGAGTCTCCATTGTGGATACCAAGTGGATCAACATTCTAGCAGGGCACCATGAGATCATGCGTACGCCGTTCAGCGAAAATCGACACTTACCTCCATATTACAGACAGTTATACAATTGTCGCGGGAATCGCGGACAACCTCGTATTCGATCTCTTTCCAACCTTTCATGCTCTTTTCTACGAGCACTTGAGGGCTAGTCGCGAATGCCTTGCTACAAAGAGCGCGAAGCTGGACTTCATCCTGTGCGAAGCCAGATCTCAGACCACCCAGCGCGTATGCAGCACGAACAATGACAGGGAATCTGATCTCACGCCCTGCGGCAACCGCTTCATCTGGAGTGGTGGCTGTAGCAGACTGAGCACAACGCTTCCCAATATCCTCCATCGCTTGGGCAAATGACTGCCTATCCTCTGTCGTGATGATAGTCTCGATGGGAGTACCAAGAACCTGTACTCCAAGAGCCTCAAACTCATCTTTGAGTTTGATGCCGACATCAAGGGCGGATACCATCCGGTTTCTCGTATTTGATAATTTTGCGCACGAAATCGGGTGTCACTACAGGACACGACCGTTTGGATGAAGACGAGGTTGGGATGTGGGTTTTAAAAGTCGGGGAGCTGAAAATGATACTGCAGCGACGATATTATCAGAGTTGGGATCGTGACACGGGATATCGATGTAATCTTCGGAGAATGGTGGCGAGGATGAGAAGGAGACCGAGCGTAGCTCGGGAATGAGAGACTGCAAAACCATGACTAATCCCACAACTCCATGAGACTCGACCATTACTTGAGTCGATACTATTACCAAAGACTTTTCCGTGTGGTGTGGTTGGTTTGGTCACGGTTGCCACTATGATCTAAAACGCGCACAACTGGCCTGCCCTTAGAAATGATTCAAAGTAATTTAAAGGACTTACAACATCAAAGAACACCACGGGGCAGTCCTGCGCGTTTTAGTCGCAACTAAAAGAGTAGAACAGAGTGAAGTTAGGATATATACATAGACCCCGGAAGTATAGCGTACTCAACACTCGGCTCGGCCCCGCTTTCAACATTTATATACACTCGCACGATCAGGCGCTTAAAGTTTATAAATTATTTCCGACATCGTTTCCAGGAAAGGAAATGACCCTGAGCGTGCTTGCTCGCTTGCACTCTAAGTTATCCATCGATATCTATGCCAGCAATATTAATCGATTCGTTGGGCAAGAAAGACTCTGACCATCCAATGCGCGTGAACACATACCGGGTCATGAAATTTGTCTACTATATATTAGACCCATCAAACGAACACATTGCAAGCCTTGATCCTTGAACGAAAAACCAGGTCCCCCTACACATCAAGCATGTACCAGTATAGTCAGGGCGTAAAGACATCGTAGCCACTAATTAATACAAACGGATGGAATCTTGTGATACTACAGTACGAAAATGAATGTCCGTGACTCGCTCGAGTCAAAATCAAAAATGCGTGAAGTGATACGTTCAGTCAGATATCTCCCACTAGGCCGCCTTCGGGATTTTAAACCTAGAAGAGGGAAGGTCGGACGTGCTCGCACGCTTACGTTTGGAGCCTTGAGCGTCCGCCATCTCTTCCTCAACCGAGTCATCTGTCTGTTCCGAAGGGGCGTAAGAACTCTCACTATCCGACTCGCCGAAAAGCTTCACGTGCCACTCGCAATAACGGTCGTAGGCGGTGATTTCGGCGGCTGTCAGGATTCGTCTCGAGGCACGGCTCCAGTCAAAGAAAGATTGGATAGGAGTTTCCGCGAGAACGGTGAAGTCGAGGTCGGGCGCGAGCTTCTGCTGTAAAGTTACAATAGAGTCTTTAATCTTCGTCAACCCTTTGTCAAGCATGTTGGTGACGGAGTCCATATCTACTGTGGGCACCAATGTCTGGATCAAATCCGTCAAATTGATTCAAAAGGTTGAGAAGGATGTAAACTTACGCCGTACGCCGTATGCGCAGGATCTTTGGAACGAACGTTGATCGGCGCATCATCTCCCTTCACCCAGACGAAGTATTCCACCGATGTGACATGGCACCATGTATGGTCGCCGATTACGACGGGCTCACTGAATGAACGTGGCGTGGTGCGTAGATTGAGGAAATCTTCTTGAGTGAGGAGGCGCGGGTCACTGCTAGTGCCGCCACGTAGGACCGTTGATGCGATGGAATCGTCATCGGGAGCGGCGTAGTCTGTATCCTCCCGTACTAAAACAACAACCGCGCACTTAATGTCTGGACGCGCCAAAACAACTTTTTCAACTTTTCCAAATACATGCTCATCTTTCTCCGAGAGAGCGCATTCAGCAAGGAAGGGAACCAGAACGACTTTTGCTGGTAGATCCATTGCAGTGATTGAGACGATCACATCAGCTGTGATCGATGCGCCCTTGACTTTTAGCGGCCAATTCATGTTGGTTGTCGTAAAAATGATGTCGCGATCATACGGAAGGGCGTCGATACTTTTGATGATGGCATCCTTCACCACGTCGAACGATGCTTCGTGGAGAACGGTGGGCATGTCGACGATGAGTATATGGGTGTTGCGTTCGTAAGTCAGCCTGGACAGATTTAGTATTGCCCGAAAGCGTTAGCTACAAATAGCTTGCCTGGGCTTGGTCGAAAATCGGGAAGTTGCGCTCAAAATCTCTTCGATTGATCCGAATTCCCGCGCTCCCACACCGCGGAATTCCTGTGATATTGAGTAAGCACACGAACACAGGATCGAACATGAGGAAACATACCATGCGATTCTTGTGTAAAGCTGGATTGGATACATAACTCAATACTTTCCGTATCATATCTTCAACTCAGTCAGAATATTGTTAATTAACCACTTAATTCTCGTTGACATACTGGTAGATGGATCATAATGAATGGGCCGCTGGCAGACATCATGCAATGGACTGGAATCTGTGGAGGCATGAGCTGTAACTGGTGTGCTTTCTGGTGTCTCCTCTTTCCCAACGGATGATTTGGTAACACCTCTTTTTTCAGTGCTATCTTTTGAGGATGCTGGCTTGTCAACTTTGATGAGGTTTGTCTTGTGGTTGGCAGAAGTTGTCTGTGGAGCAGAGTTGGTTCTGGTTTCATAGAGTTTGTAGGGGTGTTTGGGAATGAAAGAGCTGTGGTAAGTTTTTTTTTCATGCTGAGCCACTAGGGTAGGCATGGTTGTTAGGTGCTGGGTGGTGACTATTGACTTCGTGTGGCGAGCTCTGACAAGCTTGGAGTATAGAGAAGTCGTGGAAAGAGATGATCAAGATTACAAATGATAACGATCATCGCCAGGAACGGCAGCACGTGCACACTCACCAATATTTTCACTGATCTGAATATGTATGATCACTGACTAGTACTGACTGTTTAAAAAAGCTCAAAGCATACAGTAAAGCCTTATGAAGCATGCATGCCTTTTGACCAGCTTTTAAGAGGCCTTGCATGGCATGAGCAACAGGCTCATTCACATATCACCATACGGTCACGTGATGAAGAGTGACTTGCTGTGTTATTAATATGGTGGGTACTCATGGGTTTAACTACTATTAACTGAAACTTCATCATACGTGTTAAACGTCCATTCGAAGTTTCAGTTGTTCTTCCCGAGTCTTCCTCGTGAATTACGTCGCTCTGACCCATGTACTAAGTATTCTCGTCCACTCTCGTTCTTCCCGAGCCGCCCATCGCGGCATTCTGACGTTGCATGTAGATTTCTTGTTCACTCTCGTTCTTCACGAGTCTCTGACACTATCTCGGCGTCACCACTGAGGAATTTTCGACAGAACATAAATGTGAGTTAGCATACTTTTCATTTGACTTTGCCTGATAGAAAATTTACCACAATTCTACCTGACCCCCTTTTACACTTGCATTTGAAGAAAAACGCACATCGCGTCCTAGCAGAGGCCCTCGAACGACCATCTCTCAGTGACCCCACAAAGCAGGATGTTTGACAAGACGAGCGCCATGACCTTCAACGCCAGGCGTTCTTTCAATGGAACGGAAGTAGATACACAATTGTCTGTTGTGCCCTCATACCCGCAGATCTTCGCGGGGTCATTGCCCAGCGAGGAACAACCCGAGGTCTTTAAAACCCTCCATATCAAGAACCCCAGGGTTGGAGCTGGAGGTCTCCGAGTCGCACCCTGGTTCTTGTATTTCCGCACTCGAGGCTCTAGCCGAGAGTCTATTCGGTAGGTAAGTGTCATTGAATTCTCGATTTAGCACCATCCATCAGGCCAGGGAGCATCGTGTCGCAAGCCCTGCGCACGCTCATTAAATTTCAATAGAATGTTCTGTGACACAACGACCTCAAGGTTCGAACATGTGTTGTAATATGTAAGTTAACTGTCGCGGTAAGTTTTAAATACCCCTCATGTCCTTGGACTAACAATTGCACTCGAACCTACTCGCTGCCGCCCTCGTTCGTACGGCTTATGGGTAATAGGACTCAGACATGCCCCCACGTACGTTTTCCCCCTTCTGAATGACCCGAGTCATCATCAACGTGAACTTACTATGACTATAGAACGCAATAACAACAACAATGACAAAGGTCGCGAATTCAAATCCTACGATCCCGGTTGTGCGTCTAGGGCGCAGCGGTCTGTGAGGCAGGCGTATGTAGCAGCGGCGGAGGAAAACGTGCCGTTTTTTTATTACCAGCACCAACATTTGTCTCCGCAGCCACCCGTCGGCTCTTCGTCACACCAAGTGCCATCAAATACCCCATCCGTGTCGCTACCTCCACCGCTACCTTCTCATACCGCTCCCGCTCCCGCCCCTCCTCCACCACCGCATCCACCACCACCACCACCACCACCACCACCACCTCCTCCTCCTCCTCCTCCTCCGCCGCCGCCGCCACCACCACCGCCTCCAACTCTACTCGTCATACCCTCTGCATCACCTACATTGGTGGCCGGCGGGACAGACCGGTCATCAGCTGCTACAGTCACGGTAATGCCAGGTGTTAGCCTCCAACCTGAAGGTGGAGGCAAAAAGGTTTCGGACAAGAAGGAGTCGGACAAGATCTTTACCGAAATGTGGATCTCTTACATTCATTTTGTCGAGGATTAGTAGTACTACCATGCCTACTCGTACAGTAGTGACTCGGACTGTCTGTACAACATTCAATGATGATTCAGATCAGTCGGAGTCTTCTCGGAGCTTGAAATGAAGCGGTTCGAATCTCGATTTGACGCCCTTATTTGGCATTGCCAAATATATCCACATGTAATAGCAGGATAGCATCAACCCCTGTGGCACTTACTAGTAAGTGAGATATCGATGCCAAGTACTCGTATTGACGAGCCCTCTCAGCCAAGTGATGGAAGCGGCAACGCCACGCGCTGGCATCTCCCCCCAACCTCGCTGAACACTAGTAATCGCAACCGTGACGGTATGAATTTTTGAATAGGAAGAGGCAATTTAAAACACCGAATACTCCGATCAAAAATCTCATCAAAAATACATAGGGTATGCGTCTGCTTTCAAACCTCGAGTACTGAGTTGCTTTCAGGTTCCCGCAATGTTAACATCTCCAATTTCAACCCTATCGCCAATTCCCTACAATTTTGAGCGCTCTCTTCATGAAGGCAGCTCAAGCAATTCTGCCAAGTCCGAACATCTTTCAAACATAATATATGCTGGTCACAAGCTTGAGGAGCGGATATACATAGTACGAGGATTTCCTTGTTTTAATTTACGGCGAACACTGAGTGTGTGTAAGTTGTCGCTCGACACAATCAACACAGATAACGATGAGCAAGATAAGCTGTTCGCCATGTACAGTATCGACACCGTTCATTCAAGCTACCTGGCAGCAAAGAGTCGGGTCCGCCAATACACGCAATTTGTGACACTCCTTCAGCGCGATGAAGATGCGTGGGCGCAGAGACTTCAGGAGGCAGGCTACGTAGTGACGGAACAGAGTTTGTGTAGGATGACACTCGACGGAATCGAGGTGGAAGACGACGAGCAGGATATGTTACTCAAGTGCACACCGCTCACACGGTGTTAGCCAACTATCTTGCCGCCCAGCACAGAGTCCGCCAGTACACCCATTTCCTGACCATTCTGAAGGGCGAAGAAGATGCATGGTCACAGAGCTTTCAGAAGGCATCTTGTGTGATGCCGGATTACCAGCCCAGAGCGATGTGCCGGTGCTATTGATCACCCTACTACGAGTGATCCAAGGACCGTAGTCTCTGACATTCTGCTACTTATTTCTGATCGTTACTTTATCTTGATATCCTACGTACTATCTGTTGTTGACTACATGTACTCGTCGATGTGACTACGAAAATGAACATCTTGGTCTGGCAAATATGGAAATGCCTAATGAGGACGTACGAATCTTGAACGCGCGGCATAGATGATGGTATCTTTCAAACTATCGTCGCAGCCTCGGTGGAATGCGACGATCACTTGGATTCTTTTCGTTATCTTGGTATTGTCAATGGTGTCCTGCGGCGCATCACGCTGCTCTTGGACGAGGGACACAGATTTTCGGGGACTTAGTAGGCATCGCTCTACGTGCAAGCATTACCAGAAGGCAAGTACGTTAGCCACGCAGAGAAGGAAGGCGGGACCGGGCGAGAGGGTTGATTGAAGCATTGCAAAAGCCAATTCCGCAGCTCACATCTAGGACCCCTAATGTAAGACACCACTAGTACTAGTTATTGCCACAAAACTCATAATCGGATCCCAACCTTCCAATCTATCATCCAATAGCTCGAACCGATTCGACTCACAAATGACCGTGGCCGCTGCGTGAAGCCTATAGCTTCTTGCGAACTAGGCGTTACGGACGCAACATGAGCCTACCAATGATTCAGTCGGGTACCGTTGGTTATCATGATAGTACCCCAGACGCCTTGGATGTTATTGCCAATGGAGGACTCGGATATGACTGAGCGAGATCATGCTATACCAGGTGCGCATCTCCGTGACATTTCTTATCTGTGCTATAGTACTCATAAATCATTAGCAGACCCAGGTCAACATTCTTCGCGACGGACGGTTAGGCGGCTACCCCCAAGAAGTTTCGAGGATCGGCTACCTGCAGATGAAGATATCAACCCTTCTGATTCTTCTGGGAATGATCCTCCTCCCGTAACTGAAGCGCAGAATCCACCACAGCGCAGAATCCAGAGAGTCCTTCTTACGCTACGCGATTCTCTCCAAACAGCATTTAACGTGGTCGGCCTTTGTCGACAATACCCAAGGCGGCCCTCGTTCGAGCCCGATAAATTTATTCCGTCTTCACAACTAGCTCACTCCTGTCCAGTGGCCGATGTGCATAATACTGAGACGTCTGATCCATTTTCCGGTGTCTCTGAGCCGCCTTATCCTTTCCCTAACATGACAATCTACCGCCTTATGTCATGGATGAACTCTGGGAGTCATCAAAAATCGGAGGCTGAAGTAACGCGCCTCGTTAAGGACGTGATTCAAGCACAGGACTTCAACCTCAGGGACCTGGATGGATTTTCAGCGAGGAAGAGTTTGCGCGTGTTGGACGACAACAGAGGGAAGGGTGCTGTCACTTTTCCTGATGACTGGTTGGAGACAGATATAACCCTCGACATACCGACGAGGTCGAAAGACGACTCATCCACGTCATTTAGCATTCCGGGCTTTCATTACCGGCCGCTTGTGGGCGTGATTCGTTCCGCGTTCGCAGACATCCAAGCCAGCGCATTCCACCTTCTTCCTTTCAAGCGCCTGTGGAAGGACCCTTTAGATGACCATCAAGAACGCGTATTCGACGAGCTTTACACCTCCGACTCGTGGCTTGAAGCTCAGGACGACCTGCAGAGGCAGCCGAAAGAACCCGGTTGCTCACTCGAGCGTGTCATTGCTGGACTAATGTTCTTTTCAGATGCCACTCATCTCGCAGCCTTCGGAACGGCTAAAGCGTGGCCGCTTTATTTGTACTTCGGAAATTTAACGAAGTATGCGCGCTCGGCACCTCAATCTGGTGCATGTCATCTCGTTGGATTCTTACCTTCCGTAAGTCAATTGCCTCCCGTATAGTTGTGTCTCTCTGATGTTGGACTTTAAGCTCCCGGATAGTATCAAGGATGTCTTCGGCACCTTACCTAGGATATCGAAAAGCGGGATGGCAACCCTTCATGCGCATTGTCGGCGGGACTTATTTCAGGCATGTTGGAAACATTTATTGGACGCGGACTTCCTCGAGGCATACCGCCATGGAATTATACTCCGATGTCCGGATGGCATATTGAGAAGAGTCTTTCCGCGCATCTTCACTTACTCGGCTGATTATCCAGAGAAGTGAGCACTTTTTCGTTTCCTTACTCAAACACTAATCAATGTCTCAGGGTTTTAATAGCGACAATCAAAGACATGGGCGCTTGCCCATGTCCACGCTGTCTCATGCCGAAATCCTCGTTCGATCTCCTGGGCCTGTTTAAAGATATGCAAGATCGCCTCACTAATCTTCGAATTTACTGTCTGGTGAAGGTAACCAATGCCCGCGCATTTATCTATCGCGAGGGAAATACTGTCGACGGCTCAAAGGTACAGGCCACACTTGGAGAAGGGTCATGGGTGCCAACTGTGGTGAGTGCCTTCGGAATAAATTTCCTTCAATTGATACCTAAATTTCGACTAGAACGCATTTGTAGAAAAACTCGGGCCACTAGGATTCGACACATTTCGCATGCTTGTGGTCGATTTTATGCACGAATGCGAGCTGGGTACATGGAAAGCATTATTTACCCATCTTATCCGGCTACTGTACGCGCTTCCCGGGGGTAACGACCTGGTTACACTTCTCGATACCAGGTTTGTCACACCATTCTCCTCACTGATTTGAAAGTGATTGTATTAAATATAGATTTCGTCAAATTCCGTCGTATGGCAATGGAGTCATTCGCAAATTTGCGAACAACACCTCCGAAATGAAAAAACTCGCAGCGCGCGACTTCGAGGACATTTTGCAGGTTTGTCTTGCTGGTTAACTTGCCGCTATGCATCATTGATATTCTATCCAGTGCGCTATGCCGGCCTTCGAAGGGCTGTTCCCAGGAGACCACGACGCAATCATACAGTCCCTGTTGTACAGGTTTGCCCAATGGCACGCCCTCGCCAAACTAAGGATCCATTCCGAAACTTGTCAGTTCTGGATGCCACATTCAAGAGGCTCTCTTTCCAGTTGCGCAACTTCCGGGATTTTACCTGTGCTGTTTTCACCACAGTTGAATTACCAAAGGAAAAGGCTGCTCGCGAACGTAAGGCTGCGCGAACAGATTCCAACAATCGAGATCCGGCGAGTGGCGGCCAAAGGGTCAAAAATTCAATCTGCATACTTACAAATTTCACGCCATGGGAGATTATCTACAATCGATCCGTCTCTTTGGAACGATAGACTCGTTTACTTCGCAAATTGTATGTGACTCTTTGCTAAGTGTCTTCCGATTTCAATCTGATTTTGGGCCAGGGAGAGTTGGCGCATAGGGCACTGAAAGCTTTCTATCCATTGACTAATAAACTAGATACACCGGCTCAGCTGGCTAAGCACGAGTCGTCGTCGTCGTGTCCTTCGACGAGTGACACAGAAAGGTCACAGCTGCGAGCAGGTACAGGTCGAGTCGCCGGCAGGGTTCAATGGCCACCACTAATACCGAAGCTTAGCTTCAATACTCCATTGCATATCTTCAGTTTCCTTCGAGATAACGAAAACGACCCAGCTTTAGCAGTAAGTGCCGCTCTCCCCGTTGTTCATCTCGGCTCACCATAACGTGCAGATGTTCATACCGAAACTTAAGGACCATATCTTATACCGGCTTCAGAAGTTAGATGTTGGTTATTGCGACCATACCTTCTCAGATGACGAGCGCAACTCGGTCATCATCTCAGACAATAGACTGTACTCTGTTCAAACAATGCAGGTACGCCAATATGTTGTAAAATTTTGCTAGTGTATGATCCTTCAACTTCATAGGTCCACTACACGACTTTACGATCTTAGGCGAGAGTATGATACCATAAATCCTCGGACGCACTCCGACATCATGGTACTC